>NC_090649.1:52893111-53150611 GCF_040937935.1 Hyperolius riggenbachi | reverse complement strand
CAGGCAGAGAAAGTGTTAAAGGACAACTGACGTGAGAGGGATTAGTGGACCTGAACTCTTGCACAGGACAGAAGGAAAACAGAGAAATGAAACCTGTGTGTATTTAGAGAGTTTAGCCTGTCTCATTTCCCCTCATCTGTGACTAATCACAACTGTAATTTAATCTCGGCAGAGCAGCTAATTTGTAAACACAAGATGTTAACCCTTTGTCTGCTTCCTTGAAAGCAGGAAGTAGACACACTGCAGATTTCTTGCAGGATTTGTATCAGCTGTAACAAAGAACTGTTTTTCTTTAAAGGTTATTATGCTTTTGCTTCTCTTTTAGAGCAGAGAGGAAGTTCTGAGTTCAGGTCTGCTTTAAAGGGAACCTTAACTGAGAAGAATATGAATGTTTCCTTATAAACAATACCAGTTGCTTGCCAGTCCTGCTGATCTCTGGCTGCAGTAGTGTCTGAATCACGCACCTGAAACAAGCATGCAGCTAATCCAGTCTGACTCCAGTCTGACTTCAGTCTGAGCACCTGATCTGCATGCTTGTTAAAGAGACTCTGAAGTGAGTCTAAATTCCCGCTTTTAACTAGTATTTATGTAAAGCACTATAGATAATACTAAACCGCTGCATCCCCGTGGCAAAACGAGGGGTTTATACCCCCGAAATCCCCTGTGCTAGGTCTGGGGAGTGCGTCCTCATAGAGGCAGAGCTTAGCACTGTAGCTGTGCCTCTTGGCGCGTCAATCCCCGCTGATCGCCGCCTCTCCCCGCCCCTCATAATCTGCCTTCACAGAGAGGGGCGGGGGAGAGGCGGAGATCCGCCGGCAGATTGACACGCATTGAGGCAGAGCTGCAGCTCAAAGCTCTGCCTCCCCTGGCAGCAAAATCCACGACCAAGAAAGTCATGGGTTTTGCAGAGGGGAATTCGGGGGTATAAACAGGAATTTCGACTCACTGCACAGTTTCTTTAAGGGGCTGTGGCTAAAAGTATTCGAGACACAGGATCAGCCCGAGAGTCAGGCAACTGGTAATATTTTAAATGGAAAAATCCATATCCTTCTCAGTTTATCTCCCCCACAGGCTCCCCTCACAGCTTCGCCAGCTATCTCACCCACAAGCTCCCTTACAGCTTTGCTGGCCATCTCCCCCACAGGCTCCCCCACATCTTCACCAGCCATCTCCCCCATCGGTTCCCCGCAGCTTCGCCAGCCATCTCCCCCACAGACTCCCCCACAGCTTTGCCAGCCATCTCCCCTACAGGTTCCCCGCAGCTTCGCCAGCCATCTCCCCCACAGGCTCCCCCGCAGCTTCGCCAGCCAACTCCCCCACAGGCTCCCCCGCAGCTTTGCCAGCCATCTCCCCCACAGGTTCCCCGCAGCTTTGCCAGCCATCTCCCCCACAGGTTCCCCGCAGCTTTGCCGGCCATCTCGCCTGCAGCTTTGCCGGCCATCTCGCCTGCAGCTTTGCCGGCCAACTCGCCTGCAGCTTTGCCGGCCAACTCGCCTGCAGCTTTGCCGGCCAACTGGCCTGCAGCTTTGCCGGCCAACTAGCCTGCAGCTTTGCCGGCCAACTGGCCTGCAGCTTTGCCTGCCATCTCGCCTGCAGCTTTGCCTGCCATCTCGCCTGCAGCTTTGCCTGCCATCTCGCCTGCAGCTTTGCCTGCCATCTCGCCTGCAGCTTTGCCGGCCATCTCGCCTGCAGCTTTGCCGGCCATCTCGCCTGCAGCTTTGCCCGCCATCTCCCCTGCAGCTTCGCCGGCCATGCAAAGTCATCATGCAGCACTGCGTAATAATGAAATTACATATTTGTTTTGTGTATTAGTAATGCCAACATGTTGTGTAGGTTTTAGTCTTGCTGATCAGTATTTTTGGAGATTGACTTCACATACTTGTTTTATTTTACAGGTAAACATGATGTTAATGGCCATACAACAGTTGAACCTTTCCCAGAAGGAACACAGATGGCAATATTCGGTGAGTGTTACTTATTAGAGTGGGGCCGAACCTCCGATTTTAGGTTCGCAAACCGGGTTCGCGAACTTCCGCGTAAGGTTCGGTTCGCGTAAAAGTTCGCGAACCGCAATAGACTTCAATGGGGATGCGAACTTTGAAAAAAAAAAAAAAAAAGTATGCTGGCCACAAAAGTGATGGAAAAGATGTTTCAAGGGGTCTAACACCTGGAGGGGGGCATGGCGGAGTGGGATACATGCCAAAAGTCCCCGGGAAAAATCTGGATTTGACGCAAAGCAGCGTTTTAAGGGCAGAAATCACATTGAATGCTAAATGACAGGCCTAAAGTGCTTTAAAACATCTTGCATGTGTATACATCAATCAGGTAGTGTAATTAAGGTACTGCTTCACACTGACACACCAAACTCACCGTGTAACGCACCGCAAACAGCTGTTTGTGTAGTGACGGCCGTGCTGGACTGGTGCGCACCATGGCGAGAGTGCAGGTTTTGGTGGCTTTACAGCCCATAGGGTCGCCTGGCTGATGAACAGAACAGGTATGCAGTGGCAGGTTCACTGAACACAACAGGTATGCAGTGGCGGGTTCACTGAACAGGAATACAGTGGCGGGTTCACTGAACAGAACAGGTATGCAGTGGCGGGTTCACTGAACAGTACAGGTATGCAGTGGCAGGTTCACTGAACAGGTATGCAGTGGTGGGTTCACTGAACAGGTATGCAGTGGTGGGTTCACTGAACAGGTATGCAGTGGTGGGTTCACTGAACAGGTATGCAGTGGTGGGTTCACTGAACAGGTATGCAGTGGTGGGTTCACAGAACAGGTATGCAGTGGTGGGTTCACAGAACAGGTATGCAGTGGCGGGTTCACTGAACAGGTATGCAGTGGCGGGTTCACTGAACAGGTATGCAGTGGTGGGTTCACAGAACAGGTATGCAGTGGTGGGTTCACTGAACAGGTATGCAGTGGTGGGTTCACTGAACAGGTATGCCGTGGTGGGTTCACAGAACAGGTATGCCGTGGTGGGTTCACAGAACAGGTATGCAGTGGCGGGTTCACTGAACAGGTATGCAGTGGTGGGTTCACAGAACAGGTATGCAGTGGCGGGTTCACTGAACAGGTATGCAGTGGTGGGTTCACTGAACAGGTATGCAGTGGTGGGTTCACTGAACAGGTATGCAGTGGTGGGTTCACAGAACAGGTATGCAGTGTTGGGTTCACAGAACAGGTATGCAGTGGCGGCTTCACTGAACAGGTATGCAGTGGCGGGTTCACTGAACAGGTATGCAGTGGTGGGTTCACTGAACAGGTATGCCGTGGTGGGTTCACAGAACAGGTATGCAGTGGTGGGTTCACAGAACAGGTATGCAGTGGTGGGTTCACAGAACAGGTATGCAGTGGCGGGTTCACTGAACAGGTATGCAGTGGTGGGTTCACAGAACAGGTATGCAGTGGCGGGTTCACTGAACAGGTATGCAGTGGTGGGTTCACTGAACAGGTATGCAGTGGTGGGTTCACTGAACAGGTATGCAGTGGTGGGTTCACAGAACAAGTATGCAGTGGTGGGTTCACAGAACAGGTATGCAGTGGCGGGTTCACTGAACAGGTATGCAGTGGCGGGTTCACTGAACAGGTATGCAGTGGCGGGTTCACTGAACAGGTATGCAGTGGCGGGTTCACTGAACAGGTATGCAGTGGCGGGTTCACTGAACAGGTATGCAGTGGCGGGTTCACTGAACAGGTATGCAGTGGTGGGTTCACAGTACAGGTATGCAGTGGTGGGTTCACAGAACAGGTATGCAGTGGCGGGTTCACTGAACAGGTATGCAGTGGCAGGTTCACTGAACAGGTATGCAGGTATCCAGTGGGCTCACTGAACAGAACAGGTATGGTGGGCTCACTGAACAGAACAGGTATGCAGCCAGGAACAAGCTAAGCCTAACTAATCTTTCCCTATGAGAGACAGTCTGCAGCAGCTCGCCCTACTCTCACTAACGCAGGCACACGAGTGAGCGTAATGGCCGCCGCTGCCTGCCTTTTATTAGGGGGGGAGTGGCTCCAGGGGCTAGTGTAGCCTAATTGGCTACACTGGGCCTGCTGACTGTGATGTAGAGGGTCAGAGTTGACCCTCATGGTGCATTATGGGGCGAACCGAACTTCTGCAAAAGTTCGCCTGCGGGACGCGAACGCGAACTACTGAAGTTCGCATGGAACCGTTCGCAGGCGAACCGTTTGGCCCAACTCTATTACTTATCAACATTATAGAGGTTTTAGAATTCTGTTGCCGTTAAGGCTTAAAAGTTTACCTGAAGTCAAGTTTTGAAGTAAAGTTATATAGTTACTGAAGTAGAAGGAAGCCTCAGGACATACCGCATATACTCACATATACGCCAAGGTGCCCATTTTTCCCTTAGAGAGCAGGAAAAAGTGATTGATTTGCATATAAGCTCCCTCCCCAGTATAGCCCCCTTCACAGTAGCCAGATGTGCCTCCAGTACAAATAAGCCTCCCTTCCCATAGCCAGATGTGCCTCACGGATGATAAAGCTGTGTCTCCAGATGCCACTAGATGGCGTCATAGATATCAGACACAGCGGTTGCCACACAGGAAGAATCTTTGATCATTGCACCACTGACATGTTGCTTGCATGCTAAGCTCCACAAGCCAGGGGACACAGGTAGTCTTGAGCAGCACACTCTGCACACCAGGTTGCAGGGGATGGGGAAACCGACACAGCAGGGAGCACTACTGGCAAGAGCAGGATCACTAGTGCAAGATCCTTATGCATCTCGGATAGTAACAAAACCTGCTCCACCATCTTTTCTGCTCCACTGACTCGCATATAAGCTGAAGGGGGTAACTTTTCAGCACATTTTTTGTTCTGAAAAATTAGGCTTATACGTTGGGATATAAGGTACCTCCCAACTTTTTGAGATTAGAAAGAGGGAAACTTTAGGACATGCCCCTGCCACACCCCAACCACACCCCACCCACACCCCTCATCATGCATACTTCAAAACAAAAGATGTAGTTTAATCATTCAAACCACACTGGTCCTTTCTATCATCATTACTTTTCCTTCATTTTAACACTTGAAAATAAGAAATATATTATTTTAATTGATGGGGAAAAAGTCAGGTAAACACATTTTTCAGTAGAAAAATACATATTTTTACACAGGTCTGTACATCAGTCCTGAAAGAGGAACCAATGAGGAAGAAAGAGGGACAGAGGGATTTGTTTTCCAAAGAGGGACAGTTGGGAGCCATGCCGCTGGTTGTGAATTGAAGTGAATTGTGTAAGGGCCCATATGCGATATGCGATATTTCACACCTTATGAATAAAATGCCTATTAGCCACCAGCAACCAAGAAAATACTAAAAATAATGATGATAGTAAAAAAATATTTTTAACTACATTTTGGTACTTTTTTAATTGCAAAGTGCTAAAAAGTTAATTTTAAAAAAAGTATGAAGAATTATCTCCAAGGAGGAATCTCAGCTGAAAAAGTTAATTGCATATGGGCCCATATACAATTCACTCTTTGACCTGAGTTACCTCCTATGAGATACAGTCATTGTTTATCTAAAATAACTTTTCAGCTCTCTCTCTGCAATTAAAAAAGTACCAAACAGTAGGTAAAAAAGTACTAACTAAATTATTTTGAGTATTTTCTTGCTTTGGGCATAAAATGCATTTTATTAACAAGTTGTGAAAATATTACCTAGGTGAAAACTCAGCTGAAAAAGTGAATGACATCTGGCCCCGGAGTCATATGCAATTCAGTGTTTCACCTGAGTTTTCTCCATGGTGATAGTTTTACAACTTGTAAATAAAATGCTTTTAAACTCCCAGCAAGAAAACAAATACTCAAAATAATTTTGATAGTACTTTTTCACATACTTTGTGTTAGTTTTCCCATTGCAAGGTGCTAAAAATGTTATCTCCTAGGAGAAAACTCAGGAGAAAAAGTGAATTGCATATGGGCCTGGTCTCCTAGAGTGCTCTGGGAGGAGAATTTCGCATAGCTAAACAGCCACGACCAGGGGTGTCGAGGTCAAATACAAAGTGGGCTGAAATTGTACACCAGTGACCTAGTGCCAATCTTGATGTCTATAGGACACCATCCTCCCTTATAAAGTTCCCAGGTGGACCCCACCCTCCCCTATACAGTACCCTAGTGTTTAGTGCTTTCCCCCTACCTCCCCCATATGGCTTCCCTGGTGATCTAGGGCTTCACCTCCAATATAGCTTCCCTGGTGGTCTATAGTGGGCCAAACATAATGCAAAGTGGGGAAACCACTAGAGGGCCTAATTTAATGGCTCGGAGGGACAGATTTAGCCCACGGGCTGGAGTAGGACATCTATGGCCTAGCTAAGCATCACTGGGAGACAGAGTAACCAAGCAGCTCAGGGTGACCCAAACTACTAGGAATGTATATGGGGATAAAAGGAACCAAAAAGCCCTCCTACTAAAAAAGCAAAGCTTGGTGTAATTTGCCTTCTTAAAACAGAAGAGAATTTGCAATAATTCAGTTATAAGTGAACATTTGTGGTTACCCACAATGCACTACCACTGAATATGCAAATTATCCCTTTTCGCCCTTGTTAAGCCAAGCAAGCATCCAGAACCGCTGGTGTATAGCAAGCTTATAGCTTTAAAGAGAGTCTGAAGCAAGAATAAATCTCGCTTCAGACCTCATAGATAGCAGGGGCATGTGTGCCCCTGCTAAACCGCCGCTATCCCGCGGCTTAACGGGGTCCCTGACCCCCCAAATCCCCTCCATGCAGCGGGGGATCTCTTCCGCATTGAGGCAGGGCTAACCGCCACAGCCCTGCCTCACGTGCGTCTATCAGACGCGTATCTCCGCCTCTCCCCCGCCCCTCTCAGTCTTCCTTCACTGAGAGGGGCGGGGGAGAGGCGGCGATGCGCCGCTGATAGACGCGACTGGAGCCAGGGCTGCGGCCGTTAGCCCTGCCTCCAGGAGGAGCAAAATCCACGACCAAGTTGGTTGTGGATTTTGCAAGGGGCGATTTGGGGGTGAAGGGACCCCCGTTTAGCTGCGGGATAGCGGCGTTTTAGCAGGGGCACACATTCCCCTGCTAACTATGAGCTCTGAAGCAAGATTTATTATCGCTTCAGAGTCTCTTTAAGTTTTACACAGCCATATCATACCCACATGTAGACAGCCTGTTTCGGACTTTTGGTCCTCATCAGTACATGGTAGGGATTGATAAGGCTGTATGAAATAGGGCTTGGTCCAGTACAACAGAGTAACCAAGCAGCTCAGGGTGCCTAAACTACTAGGAATGTATAGGGGGATAAAACGAACTGGGAGGGCAGAGTTACAGCAAGATACAGCAATATATAGGTATATATATCGTATATATATAAATGACCATAAATGTGGGTATCCTGAATAATTTACTGCAGTCTACTATATGTCACTACAGGGCCTCTTTAAAAGCAAACCATATACACAAAATGCACAAATAAAACACAACTTCGGCTTGAGGCTTTCATTGAAATGCATTGATTGCGCGTAGAGATGCCATCACTTCTTTTACGTGTGCGGGTCTGTCCGATACCCACGGCTGCTCTGAGAGGAAGGTGGGTTCCGGGCTCAGCAAGAAGTTTGAAATATGTTAAAGTAAATGTCATTTGTATCCATTGTCCTCCTGGATTTCTCCCCAGAGGAGGGGTAGCGTTTACGGGAGGGAAATGTACACAGATTTTCGGCAACCTGCAATGACTCTTGCCACTCGTTCTGCGAGTCGTTATACTGCTGTAAATCTCACTCTTTTCCCACTTACCGGAATATTTGTGTGTTCTAACGACATAAAGCTGCTGATTCATTAACTCCAGAGAGGCCCGTATATTCCGCGGCTGTTTCTCAGGCAGACAAGCCTCGCTGTTGCCATGTTGGCTTTTCAATGGGAAGCCACACAAGCGCAAGGGAACGGAGGCTAACCACACAAGTTTTTATCTCCACCCAGATTTACCTGGCGCACTGCACTTGAAGCCATTGGGGAGAATGGTCACAAGGCACCCAAGTGGACCTAAAGCGCATGCGCAGCGTAGTATGTCTGGGTCAGAGGGCACCGACTCTGCCGACCAGGACTTCAGAACGGGACGCTTTGCAGGAAAAGGGGGGCTGACGCCGGAGCAAGGGAGGGGCAGTAAGCTTCTGCACGACTCCGCACACACACACGGTAGGTGTAATTTTTGGCATATTTTTCGCTCTAAGGCAGGGATGCCAAACCGTTCCTTGGAGGCCCGAGGTCCTCACACATTTTTGGCACAGCTCAAACTAATTGATGGGTCTGAAACAGGAAAGGTGCGGTCCATAAGGTAAGAACCCATTCCTCTCTTTCTTAGTCCATCCCAAACACAGGCATGGATCTGGCCCTCCAGGCTTGGAGTTCGACACCTGTGCACTAAGCTATCCTTTAATGCAGGTGAAACTCGGAAAAATTTGAATATTGTGCAAAAGTCCATCTATTTCAGTAATTCAGCTTAAAGCGGACCTGAACCCAGTCCTCTATGCTCTAGAACAGTGTTTCTCAACATTTTATTGGTATGTACCCCTTTTAGAACCCTGTACTGACCAGGTACCCCCTAGAATAGTAAACATTATCACAAGTACCCCTTGACAAATATATATTTAATTGTAGTACATAAAAATTGGTTCTAAACAATTTCCAAGCATTTACTATTGCTTTTAACCACTTGAGGACCACAGTGGAAAACCCCCCTAAAGACCAGGCTAATTTTTACCAAATTGGCCACTGCAGCTTTAAGGCCAATCTGCAAGGCCGTACAACACAGCACACGAGTGATCCCCCCCACCAACAGAGCTCTCTGTTGGTGGGGTCTGATCGCCCCCCAGTTGTTTATTTTTTGTAAAATAAATTTTTATGTGCAGTGGCGTAACAATAGGCCCTGCAGCCCCTGCGCCCGCGGGGGGGGGGGGGGGGCGCTCGTGGCCGTTTTGTGGGGGCTGGAGGGGTGGCAGCATGAGGGGAAGGCCTTGGCCACAGTTGGCGGGGAGAGGGGAAGTTCCCCCCCTCTCCCTCACCTCGGGTCTCTCCCCTCTGCGCTCCCCTCCAGCTAGTTACAGTGTGTGGGCAGCGGGCAGATACATACCTTCTTCCGTGCGTTCCATCGCAGACTTCTCGCTCTAGCGGCTGACGTCACTTCTGGGGGGAGGGATTGTTTTTTAGAAACCCTCCCTCCCACCAGCCGGCCAATCCTGGCGATCGGCTGTCATAGGCTTCAGCCTATGACAGCCGATCGCTCTCAAGTGCCCCAGGGGGACAGCTGTGTCACACGGCTGTCCCCAGTACAGTGCTGCTGCTGCTGATTGCAGCGCTGTACATGTTAATTAGACGGCGGTTTCACCGTCTAACAGTCTCCTGAGCAAGGCGGGTGGATCTCCGCCCCTCAAGCAAGAGATGTGCGCGATCTCCTGCAGTAGCCGGACCAGGGACCTGACGCCAATTGGCGTTAGGTGGGGCTGCCGCCGTGGCCACGCCCCTTGGCGTGGGGCAGTCGCCAGTTAGTTAATTAGCTAAAACACTAACTTGGTGTTGTTTAAATAAGTTTTATCAATTTCTAAAACTCTAAATTTGTTATTCCTGGTTAAGTATATCAAGCCAGAGTACTCCCTGGAACCATCAGAAGTACCCCCTGGGGTACACGTACCACCCGTTGAGAACCTAGGCTCACAACAGCATTATAACCTTTAAACAAAAACATCTCTTTGTTACAGCCAATAAAAATCCTAAAATAAATCTGCACTGTTTCTACTTCCTGATTCATGGAAGCAGACATATTGTTTACAGCCTGTGCTTTCAAATTAGCTTATCTGCCATCTCTGCCGTGGCAGTCATGTGACACGAGAGAGATCAAATTGCAACTTGTGATTAGAAAAAGACACCGAGAGCCCAATATGGTGTAGTATGCTCAGGACAATAGTGAATAATGTAATGTGAGAAGGTTATACTCACAAACAAGGGTTACCGCTGAGGCAACCACTGTGTATGCAGGTGAGGAGATTAGACCTGTCCTCACTCAGGGTTAAGAAGTCGGTCTCCGTAGATAGAAGAAAGGTAGGGGTGGGTCCCCCTTCCACCAAGGGTGGACACTAAAATGACTTTGATGAACAGAGGCGCCAGCAGAATAAAAACAATAATTAAAAGTTTTAAAATATGCTGGGGAGGCAGTGGTGGACTTACCTCCGAAAGCAGATAGACTACTTGTCTGACATAAATAAACACTTTATTAGTACCCCAATAGATGCAACGCGTTTCGCAGGACCAAGCCCGCTTCATCAGGCAGTAAAACAGGGGACAAAACAGTAGCTCTCAGGTAGCACATATAGCGCCTCTGTGGCGCTATATGTGCTACCTGAGAGCTACTGTTTTGTCCCCTGTTTTACTGCCTGATGAAGCGGGCTTGGTCCTGCGAAACGCGTTGCATCTATTGGGGTACTAATAAAGTGTTTATTTCTGTCAGACAAGTAGTCTAGTCTGCTTTCGGAGGTAAGTCCACCACTGCCTCCAGAGCATATTTTAAAACTTTTAATTATTGTTTTTATTCTGCTGGCGCCTCTGTTCATCAAAGTCAACTTGTGATTAGACACATGAGGGGGAATTAAACAGGCTAAACTCTCTAAATACATAGAGGGTGCATTTCTCTAGGTTTTCCTTCTGTCCTGTGCAAGAGTTCAGGTCCACTTTACAAGGTGAAACTAATGTATGAAATAGGAACCCTTTGCAGGTGTTTTGGGTGAATTAGGTGATTAGAGTCTGAAACTTTCAGCCTAGAATAATAAACCTTTTCACAATATTCTAATGGTCTGAGATTTTGATTTGGGGATTTCCATAAGATGTAAGCTGTAATCATCAAAATTATAACCAATAAAGGCTTGAAATATTTCGCTTTGCATGTAATCAGTCTATTTCACGTATTAGTTTCAGCTTTTAAGTTAAATTACTGAAATAAATGGACTTATGCACAACATTTTTCTTTTTCGAGTTTCACCTGTATAACATTTGTAATTTATATTATAACCTTAGTGATTTATGTCTTTAACCTCCTTGCCAGTTATCCTGAGCTCAGCTCGGGGTAACCTGCGCAGGAGGATTTCTCCGGCCCCGCTGAGCAGATATCCATAATTTTTTTTCCTGCACGCAGCTAGCACTTTGCTAGCTGCGTGTAGTACGCGATCGCCGCCGCTACCCGCCGATTCGCCGCTAGGTGCACATTTAGCAGAAACGCTAACGCTGAGAAAAACGCTGCGTTTTTTGGCGCTAATGGACGTCTATGGGCCAAATTAAAAAAGGCATATAAAAAATCGCATATGCGTTTTGTGTTTCAAAGTTTTTATTGAAAATTTTAAACATTTTAAAGTGACCCAGAGACGAAGCACCCTCATGTATTTTACCATATAGATCAGTGGGAACATTAGAGAAAACACCTACCCTGCTCTCCGTTTCATCCTTCACTGCTAAAAGTGTCTGTTATCAGCTGTGATAAGAATCCCGGACTGAGCATTCAGTCTGGCTTTGCAGGGAATAATTATAGCTGAGTCATTGTAGCAGAGCCACAAGGGGGCAGGCTTGGGCTTGAAAAGACACCAGAGAAGACAGACTCAGCTATAATCTTTCCATAGCAAAGCTAGACTGAGTGCTCAGTCGGGTATTCTTATCAGAGGTGATAACAGTCAGATTAAACAGAGAACAATGAAACAAATAGCAGATTAGGTGTTTACTGTCATGTTCCCACTGATTTATAAGGTAAAATACAAGAGGGTGCTTCATCTCTGGTTCTCTTTAAACATGAACATTGGATAACAAGAGGGAAGGAAGAGAAAGACCAACAAAGCTCATTTAATACAAAACATAGTGCCAAGGTTGACCACGAAGAGTAAAGCAATTATATAACCTTAATAAAACAGTGGAGCTAGGCAAGCTTCTGGGCCGGGGTGCATTGCGTCACCCAGGCTGGGGTGAGTGCAAGAGCCTAGCTGCGATTTACAGGTCGCCCAAAGGACTTAGGAGGACGAGACGGGGGGGGGGGGGGGGGGGACACAGACTACACAAGGGGTAACGAGAGAGGGGAGATCAGCCTGGGCCAACAGGCCTGGTGGGGGTTGGGGAGGGGGAATAAGGGAATAACGTCTATGAAAGGGTAAGTGTACCTCAGAGGATTACACCAGTTATCTGGGGTATGCTATGTTAAAGGGAGGGTGTAGGCACCGACCTAGAGGGAAGAAGGGGAACAGGGGGAAGGTTGGCATAAAGGGAAGCCTAGGGAGTTGGCTCAAAGCAGCGAGCAATAACCTCTGCTATTCCGGATATGGAAAAGGCTAGGGGTAGGAGTACGGCAGAGGAGAAGAGAAAAAAGAAAAGACAGGTAGAGAAAGTGGAGAGAAAAGAAAAGTAGAAAAGGAGAAAAAGTAGGGGCCCATCTCACAGCCTAGTTATTAGTGTATCCTCCATGTTTGGATGCGCGAGCTGGATCCAAGGTTCCCATATTTCTCGAAGGATTTGTGAGTATCCCGGAGTACACTCGTAAGCTTTGTATTGACCAAGTAGGAATTCATTCCTCAAAATTAACAGAAGGTTTCTTCCAAAAAACCACATATGCGTTTTGAAACATGCGTTTTGAAACATGCGCTGGTTTTGATGCATAATGTTCAAAAACGCATAAAAATGGACATAGTGAAATGGAAACGCAATGTATTGCGTTTTGGATGCATTTTTTATACTTCCGCTTCCTGTTGTCTTCCTAGTGATTTGCATAAAACGCAATTGAAAAACGCATGGAAAACGCATATATGTTTTGTATATGTGAACCGCAATTGCATAAAAATGCATGCAAAACGCTAGAAAAACTCATGCGGGAAAAAAATCGTTCCGTTTTAATTGCCTCAGGCGTGCACATGGTAGACAGGGGGTTAATTACCCAGGTGTCCAGCGCTTCTAAGCCTATCACGCTCGCATCCAGTGGGACGCGGTCCATGACTCAATGCCGCACACTTCCTCCTTCCGGCCGAAAGAGGAAGTGCGCGGTAGTGAGTCGTGGAACGCGTCCCATTGGACGCGTCCGAGCGTATGATACGCATAGAAGCGCCCCGACATCTGGGTAATAAGTCACAAATCCGGCTAGTTATCTACCCGTGAGCCCATCACTACTTAAAACGCACACAAAACAAAAACATGCGCATGGCAGAAAACGCAACCTTTCACGCTCTGTTATGTGTGTACCCAGCCTATGGTCTGTGATTCAGCCACTACTGCAGCCAAAGAGATCAGCAGGACTGCCAAGCAACTGGTATTGTTTAAAAGGAAACATCCATATCCCTCTCAGTTAAGGTTCCCTTTAAAAAATGTTTTGTTTGCCACAGATTATCAGATGCTCAAGTTTCAAGGCCCTACTAAGCACAGGATTACACAAGGCAAAGTTCTGAATGCAATCATGCTTATTATTAATGCTATTATAAGTAATACATTTAGAACTGAACTTTTCATGGTGCTGCTCCTCTTGCCTGCAGCTGTGCACCTGAGAAAAATGTGAAATGTCTATAGTACAATGGAAATAGACTACAGTTTTGCTGTGTAGGTTGTAATGTATTCCAGTTCCATACAGTATCTGTTGAGTTATTACATTGGCATTCGTAATGTTGTTAAACCGGCCCCCAAGTAGATCTGGACTAAGCTTTTGTCTAATATCAGGTGATGCGGGCGGCTCAGTTCCTCCAGCGAGGTGCTCATTCTCAGATAATGCACTGATTTATCACCTGAGGAGCATTAGAGAGTTACTGCTCATTGCACAGCACCCTTCAGCTATGCGGCCAGAGAAGTCCTTCTGTCACTAATGACTCCCTGATAGCCGGATAAACACGGGCCAGTAGATTGAAGCGGACAGGCTGAAGTTCTTCAGCAGAGACTTCTTCTATCCGTAATCCTCAAAGTTTACTAACCAATCTGAAACAGTCTGTATGCATGTTGGATTATTGTGGCTCTGTACAATGAAAGCGGACCCAAACCAAACATTTTTTTAATTGAAATATTTAGTTGCACCACTCTGACACATACAAAGATTGTGAGCCCCTCTGAAGGACAGTTAGTGACAAGACAATATACTCTGTACAGCGCTGCATAATATGTCGGCGCTATATAAATACTTAAACAAATAAATACTTAAATAAATAAACACTCCTTGAAGCCTATGAGCATTTCAGTGCATGCTTTTCACCCTTCTCTTTTCATCACTAGGGTTATACAGGCGGAAGCCATTACTTCTGAGCTTAGTAGGTGGTTTTAGATCATGGGTGTATTTGTCATCAGCTAACCTCCCTCACAGGGGCATCTATGTGAAATCTCACACAAGCTGAGATCGCCTCCCCTGTGACATCATCAGTAGCAGCCTGGGTTTTGTTTTTGTTTTTTATCTCTTCCACCAGTCTGCCGGATTCTGTCCTGGCAATATGAAAGGAAGGGAGGGGTTCCTCCAATAAATGTAAAATATTTTATATTTCTCATCATGCAGCTGAAAAAAAGGCTGCTATTTATTATTATAAGTTAAAAAATAGATTTTATTTCTGAAATCTTGTATTTTTAATTTGGGTCCACTTTAACAAGCTGACACATTATTGCATTCCAGCAGTTCTGAAGGTGTGGTTAGCTTACAGGGACAACAAAGGATGATTTGCATATTCGGCAGTGATGCATTGTGGGAGACATCATATGCTCACTCCAATCGGAATAATCGCAAAAAAAGTACCTTCTGTTTTAAGAAGGCAAATTTTCTGTTTTGCATAAGAGTGCTTTTTGGTCTCTTTCAGCCCTTACACACTCCCAGGAGTTCTGGTTCACTGGGGGACATTTATCAAGAGTGTCTGAGACAAAATATTGGTAGGTTTTTAAAAATCCGTGCAGAATTGTCTCAGGCATCTTAAGAAATAATTAGATAGTGCAGTTTCCTTCTAAAACTGTTGTAAAATAGGAGGAGCTAGGAAGGTCTTTCAGACAGTGCAGTGTGTGAGGGGAATTGCTGTTGCTGAGGTAACCGATACTTCTGCTGTATTGATAGCGGCAGGCTCTGAGGAGGAATTCAGTAGGGGGGAGGAGCACTTCACAAATCATGTCTAGCCTGCACTCTTGCACTATCTGTAGAACTGCTATCAAGCACTTCTCAATCTGCAGCAGTTTAGGGATGGATTTGCACTTTTCTTAACTGTAGTGCAGCTCTAGAAATTCATGCTAAACTGCAACTATTACCTAGGATTTAAGAAGGTTCTTATTATCATGCAGAACTGTTCTCCCTGCGGGTTAGAACTGATTAAAGCGGAATATAACCCTGCATTTCAACTTTGCTCTAAAACATTATTTACAGCATATTATATGCAACCAGCATTTGTTTTTTACTAGACCAGCATTGGAAGGGTTACACACACAGCTTTAAAGTTCCTGGAGAGAACTGCTGCCGGATCCGAAGTTTAGATATATACATTTAAGCAAAACAAAATGTAACAACTGTGGAATGTGACTCGCTCTCTCTGACTGTGCAGGAGCTGGAGGACAGCCAAAGAATGTGTAACATTCCTCACTTGCTACATTTTGTTTACTTAAATGTATCTATCTAAACTTCGGCTGCGGGGAGCAGTTCTCTCCATGAACTTTAAAGCTTTGTGTGTAACCCTTCCAATGCTGGTCTAGTAAAAAAAAATGCTGGTTGCATATAATATGCTGTAAATAATGTTTTAGAGCAAAGTTGAAATGCAGGGTTATATTCCGCTTTAAGAAGAAAAAACTGTCGGTAATGCGTTTATAAATCTCCCCCACTGTGAGCTCGCTGGGTAATCTGCAAACCTTATTGAGGACTCAGATCTGCACTAGTTATCGACATGATTAGAGTAAAGGTGCCCAAACAGTATTTGATCTTGCTGGCCGATCGACCTTCCCGTCCTATAATTTTAGCGAATGGGAGGAGAACATGGCCACCCGATAATCTGTCAATTTCCATCCAAAATCGAAAGTCGAAAGGATTGATCGGGCATGGTAGAAAATCTCGGCTGTAAGAGCTTGATGGCAGTAATAGCAGTCAATTTTCGACAGACCCCCAGCCGATGCCCCCCCCCCCCCCAAATGTATGTGCCTCCACCAACCCCCGATGTTGCTGGTGCTGTGCCTGATTGTGATTATTATTTCTCATGGGTGCAGCTCTGAGGAATGTTCGTGTACTGCAAGTTCTATGCACAGAAACAGCCGTTATTTCCCACAATGCAACAAGGTTCAGAGACAGCAAACTGTCAGGACCATGGTCATGACATCACACTGTGGGAGGGGTTTCACCACAATATCAGCCACACAGACCCCCCTGATGATCTGTTTGAGAAAAGGTAAAGATTTCTTGTGTGAAATCTCTGCTCCGTCGTCAGCGATCGCCGTTAGGAGACTGTTAGGCGGCAAAACCGCCATCTATTTACATTGTACAGTTCTGCGATCCATGGCAGCGCTGTACTGGGGACAACTGTGTCACTCTACTGTCCCCTGGAGAGGCTCAGAGAGCGATCCCCTCTCATAGGCTGATGCCTATGAGAGCTGATCACTGGGATTGGTTGCCAGGGGATTGGAGGAAGGTGGGGGTATAAAAATAAATAGAAAAATGACAAATTTATTAGAAATAAAATGACAAATTAAAAAAAATAAAAAAAACACCCTGTAGCAGCAATCAGAGCCCACCAACAGAAAGCTCTGTTGGTGGGCAGAGAAGGGGGGGATTCATTTGCGTGCACAGTTGTATGGTTCTGCAGTGAGCATTTACAGCTGCAGATTGCTAAATTCTGAAAAAATTAGCCTAGTCACTAGGGAAGGGTGAGCCTACAGTCCTCAAGTGGTTAATAAGGCCCATTGCCTCAAGAGACGAGATCATGGAAACAAACAGGTGAAACAGCTACGCCTGATAAAGCTTCACCATGGTAACAATTTATTGGGAGGGCCATTAACTTTGAATCCCCTAAAGCCTATGGAATACCGTCAATTCTGTTAGACAACAGGGGAGAAATGGCAGCGCATCCTAAGACCAGGCTGCATCTGAATGACTAGCAACAAAGGTGTGCAGAGCCCCCTGCCTATGATTAGGCTCTGCACACCTATGCTGCTACTCATTCAGATACAGCCAGGCCGGGTCCACCCATGATGCCAAGTGAGGCGACTTCCTCAGGCGGCAGAAGGCTGGGGACCTCACCAGGAAGAAATAGGAAGTGAAGAGAGTGCCTAGCCAACCTATACTGGGGGCAACTTTACCTGGCTAACCTATACTGGGGGCAACTGTACCTGGCAAACCTATTCTGGGGGCAGCTGTACCTGGCTAACCTATACTGGGGGCAACTGTACCTGGCCAACCTATTCTGGGGGCAACTGTACCTGGCTAACCTATACTGGGGGCACCTATACCTACCTATACTGGGGGCAACTGTACCTGGCCAACCTATACTGGGGGCAACTGTACCTGGCTAACCTATACTGGGGGCAACTGTACCTGGCCAACTAATACTGGGGGCAACTGTACCTGGCTAACCTATACTGGGGGCAACTGTACCTGGCTAACCTATACTGGGGGCAACTGTACCTGGCTAACCTATACTGGGGACAACTGTACCTGGCCAACTAATACTGGGGGCAACTGTGCCTGGCTAACCTATACTGGGGGCAACTGTACCTGGCTAAACTATACTGGGGACAACTGTACCTGGCTAACTAATACTGGGGGCAACTGTACCTGGCTAACCTATACTGGGGGCAACTGTACCTGGCCAACCAATACTGGGGGCAACTGTACCTGGCTAACCTATACTGGGGCAACTGTACCTGGCTAACCTATACTGGAGGCAACTGTACCTGGCTAACCTATACTGGGGGCACCTATACCTACCTATACTGGGGGCAACTGTACCTGGCCAACCTATTCTGGGGGCAACTGTACCTGGCTAACCTATACTGGGGGCAACTGTACCTGGCTAACCTATACTGGGGGCAACTGTACCTGGCCAACCTATACTGGGGGCAAATGTACCTGGCCAACCTACACTGGGGGCAACTGTACCTGGCTAACCTATACTGGGGACAACTGTACCTGGCCAACTAATACTGGGGGCAACTGTACCTGGCTAACCTATACTGGGGGCAACTGTACCTGGCTAACCTATACTGGGGACAACTGTACCTGGTCAACTAATACTGGGGGCAACTGTACCTGGCTAACCTATACTGGGGGCAACTGTACCTGGCTAACCTAAACTGGGGGCAACTGTACCTGGCCAACTAATACTGGGGGCAACTGTACCTGGCTAACCTATACTGGGGGCAACTGTACCTGGCTAACCTATACTGGGGGCAACTGTACCTGGCTAACCTATACTGGGGGCAACTGTACCTGGCTAACCTATACTGGGGGCAACTGTACCTGGCTAACCTATACTGGGGACAACTGTACCTGGCCAACCTATTCTGGGGGCAACTGTACCTGGCCAACTAATACTGGTGGCAACTGTACCTGGCTAACCTATACTGGGGGCAACTGTACCTGGCTAACCTATACTGGGGGCAACTGTACCTGGCTAACCTATACTGGAGGCAACTGTACCTGGGTAACCTATACTGGGGGCACCTATACCTACCTATACTGGGGGCAACTGTACCTGGCCAACCTATACTGGGGGCAACTGTCCCTGGCTAACCTATACTGGGGGCAACTGTACCTGGCTAACCTATACTGGGGGCAACTGTACCTGGCTAACCTATACTGGGGACATCTGTACCTGGCCAATTAATACTGGGGGCAACTGTACCTGGCTAACCTATACTGGGGGCAACTGTACCTGGCTAACCTATACTGGAGGCAACTGTACCTGGCTAACCTATACTGGAGGCAACTGTACCTGGCCAACCTATACTGGAGGCAACTGTACCTGGCTAACCTATACTGGGGACAACTGTACCTGGCTAACCTACACTGGGGGCAACTGTACCTGGCTAACCTATACTGGGGGCAACTGTACCTGGCTAATCCATACTGGAGGCAACTGTACCTGGCCAACCTACACTGGGGGCAACTGTACCTGGATCTTTCCAATTTGGGGGGGGGGGGGGCGCATCCTCACAAGTTTACCTCAGGCAGCAAACAGTCTAGAACCAGCCCTGGATTCAGCCTGTTTTGGGAATAGCTGCCACCTCTCCCTGCTGTCTGGAGAAAAAAAAAAAAAAAAAAAAAGTCAATTCTGTGATTTTTCTTTTATCCCTCCCAAATTCTTGGCCTCTATCCAGCCCTTCAGAACTGGACGGCCCTTTTAAAAACCCGTCTCACCCACCCATCCTTCCCAAAGACATGTGGAGAAGAGCCGACCGCAGCTTCAGATGTACATCCTGTACGGCGCAATTGTTTTCCCGTTAGACGCTCACCTCTGGCTCTTTGTCTCTGCTCGCCCGTGCTGTCTGCAGCGTTCGCCTCTCAGGTATTGTTCTGCGATGAGAGCGTTCCAGACAGCCGGGAGCAGAGAGCAGCTAAACGTCGTCGCTTAGCATTGTACTGTACGTGTAGCGGCGACATCGGAGTGGCTCAATTATTCTCCGATTGGCTCCCCTTCCATCGCCCCCCCGCACCTTTGTTCTCCAAGCGACGGGTGTGTTTTCAAACCCCGCTCCTAAGATTACTCCCCTCCAACATTTTAGAAGATGTGTTCCCTCTATTATTACTACTCCAGACTCTCGTGTCGGTCCAGGTAATGTAATTAAACTTCAAAGCCCAGGAACTAGTCTGAAGTTCGCTCATAAAGGCGTTCCAAATTATTTTCCCTTTGCGCGATAGTTATGTTGCATAGTTAATTATTTTGTTGAGAAATCAGAGAAACTTGAAGGGTGGATTTCGGCGTGTTGTCGGCAGGTTCTGTGTACAGTTTTGAGTCATTTTTATATAATATATACCTGCCAGTTTTTTTATGTGGCTTTTGCATTTTGGTGCAGATCTTGTATTTGTGTAATTATAGTTCATTTTGTGTACCGATCTGTAGATTCTTCTTCTAGTACTGTGCTTCCCCAATTCATTAAAACTCCACCTACCTGAGATGCATGAGGTGTGGAATTGTTAAAGGGCAGCTGAAGTGAGATGGATATGGAGGCTGCCATATTAATTTTCATTTAAAGTGGAATTGAACTCTTGCCCTGTGCAAGAGTTCAATTCCACTTTAAATGAAGGAAAACACCGAGAAATGCACCCTTTATGTATTTTGAGAGTTTAGCCTGTTGAATTCCTCCTCATTTGTGTCTACTCACCAGTTGATTGTGATTGTAATTTGATCTCTCCCCTGTGCCACATGACTGCCTTGGCAGATAAGGCACATAGGCACATTTGAAAGCACAGGCTGTAAACAATATGTCTGCTTCCATGAATCAGGAAGTAGAAACAGTGCAGATATATTTTAGGATTTGTTTCAGCTGTAACAAAGAAACGTTTTTTTTTATTTAACGACTATTATGCTGTTGCGTATCTTTTATAACAGACAGGGCACTCTGAGTTCTGGTGCATTTTAAACCATACTAGTTGCCTGGCAGCCCTGCTGATCTCTTACTGGCTGCAGTAGTGTCTGAAACTTACTCCTGAAACAAGCATGCAGCTAATTCAGTCAGATTTCAGTCAGAAACACCTGATATGCATACTTATTCAGGGTGTATGGCTGAATGTATCAGCAGGACAGCCAGGCAATTGTTTAAAATTTAAGGATCACTATCACAAAAATCGTGAAATATGTAAACACATACAATTAAAGTGTGCGTTTCTTCCTGAGTAAAATGAGTCATAAATGACTTTTCTCTGATGTTGCTGTCACTTACAGTAGCCCCTGCTGCTGGCACAGCCACGGACACCTATTGATGTCCGTTGCCGTGGGGACTAGCTCTTGCCTGTACGCAAGATCCCCGACTGCAGCACTGAGGACACATGCGCTTTAGCAGTGTTGAAGGGGGCTTCAGCGGGAAGCATTATTTACAGAGCCGTACAGCGCCGCGCTGCGCTGCGCGACAGCTCTGTTAGGCAGAAGAGCTGCACGAGAGTGCAGTCACAAGATGGGACAATCCTATTACAGACGAGCAGGGGGTGAAATGTACCAGCCACGGACACAGCTGGTACAGTTGCCTCCTGCAGGCTAATGGTTTAATCTAAATCGGTAAACGTATCGTCTGACGTGAGTCCCTCAGTGGAAATTAGTAATGTAAGTGTACAAATAAGTTATAATCAGCCACTATACATATGTCAGACATTACTATCATTGCTCATATTTTACATTATCAATTAAAATGCAGAATTTAGCAATAGTGCCCCTCTAAGAGTAAAGGCCATGCTGAGAATCCCCCGTGAAGAGATGGACTAGTCTAAAACCTGTTGGTTCTGTCAGATTTCTACTACCTACTGTAAGTGACAGCAACATAGGAGAAAAGTAATTTATAGCTCATTTGACTCTGGAAGAAATGTACTTTTTATTTGTACTGAATGTGTTTACATGTATTTTAAAATTTACAATTTTTCGCGATACTGGACCTTAAAGAGAAACCGTGACCAAGAATGGAAATTCATCCCAATCAGTAGCTGATGCCCCCTTTCCCATAAGAAATCTTTTCCTTTTCTCAAACGGATCTTCAGGGGGCGCTGTATGGCTGATATTGTGGTGAAACACCTCCCACAGTGTGATGTCAGGACCATGGTCCTGACAGTTTCCTGTCTGTGAACTAGTGATGGTCAAGTAGATGCAAATCACTTCAAGTTGATGCAAATGTATGCAAATTGTTATGCAAATTTATGCAGCCTGAAAATGAACCAATCAAATTTGACCTAAGCAGGATTTGATTGGTTCATTTTCAAGCAGCATGCAAATTTGCATAAATTTGCATCAACTCGAAGTTATTTGCATCTTCTTGACCATCACTACTGTGAAACTCATTGCACTGTGGGAAATAGCTGTTTACAGCTGTTTCTAACTGCCAAACAAGCAAGCAGCATCTCCTTCCACTGCCAGCAGTAAAATGTCTCCATGTGATAAATGTCAGAATGTAAATCAGGGAGAGGAAAGATTTTACAACGGCAAACACTGACTAAATCATTTATACATAATTATTGTAAAAATGAAGCACTTTTTTTTATTACATAATTTTCATTGGAGTTCTTCTTTAAAGTAAATATGTCAGCCTCCATATCCCGCTCACTTCAGGTTCCCATGTGTTTGAGTAACCAATCCTGACTGATCTTATGAATGAAAAGGGCAAAGTGATTGGTTTGTGTACTCAGTAGCTTAAATACTCCTAATCCGTCACCCAGCGACTGTAAATGATTCTGAGGATGCAGCAATGTTTAGCCATCATTAAGCATGAGATTCCCTCTAGAATAAACGTTTATTTCACTGTTGGCAGCAGTGGATACTGTTATAATGTCCCTGTGCAATTATCATTACGTTTCCCACATTTATATGGTAGAGCCCAACGTCAGCAGTTTTACATTCATTAGAAACTCATAATGTGAATGGCAAGGCGGATATCGCCAACGCTAATTAACAAGAGGACAGCACTGAAAGTACACCTGCCACTTCCTTCACCAAAGTAAAAATAAAAAGTCTGCTCTGTCCAGAATATACTTATTACTTTTAGGTGAAGCAGGAAATTTGGGCGCTGGAGGGCCCCCTATTTATAGCTGCTATTTTATCGGGAGCTTCCCGTTCCCAAATGTCCTCCTACAGCTAAAGTTTCTATGGACGCCCCATTTTTTCTTTTTTGTGCCGCGCTTATATTGGCAGGTTTCCCGGGGGGGGGGGGGGGGGGTTAAGGTTAGGTATTGGGGTTGGGGGGTTAAGGTTAGGCGTTGGCAGGGAGTTGGTTAGAGTTAAGCATCAGAGAGGGGGAGATTGTTTAGGGATAGGCATTGGCAGGGGGTGGTTGAGGTTAGGCAACAGAGGGGGGGGGGGGAGATTGGTGAGGGATGGGCATTGGCAGGGGGTCGTTGGGACTAGGCTTGCGGGGGGGGGGATTGTTTAGGGACAGGCATTGGCAGGGGGTGGTTGAGGTTAGGCAACAGAGGGGGGGGGGGGGAGATTGGTGAGGGATGGGCATTGGCAGGGGGTCGTTGGGACTAGGCTTGCGGGGGGGGGATTGTTTAGGGATAGGCATTGGCAGGGGGTGGTTGGGGTTAGGCATCAAGGGGGGAGGATTGGTTAGGGATAGGCATTGGCAGGGGGTGGTTGGGACTAGGCCTTGGGGGGCAGATTGGTTAGTGATTGGCAGGGGGTGGTTGGTGTTAGGCTTGGGGGGGGGGTTATTGGTTAGGGATAGGCATTGACAGGGCGTGGTTGAGACTAGTCTTTGGGGGGGGGGATTGTTTAGGGATAGGCATTGGCAGGGGGTGGTTGAGGTTAGGCAACAGAGGGGGGGGGGAGATTGGTGAGGGATGGGCATTGGCAGGGGGTGGTTGGGGTTAGGCATCAAGGGGGGAGGATTGGTTAGGGATAGGCATTGGCAGGGGGTGGTTGAGACTAGTCTTTGGGGGGGGGGGATTGTTTAGGGATAGGCATTGGCAGGGGGTGGTTGGGACTAGGCCTTGGGGGGGAGATTGGTTAGTGATTGGCAGGGAGTGGTTGGTGTTAGGCATGGGGGGGGATTGGTTAGGGATAGGCATTGGCAGGGGGTGGTTGGGGGTTAGTTATCAGCAGAGGGAGGGCTCTGTGTGAGAATAGGGTTAGGTTTAGCTGTAGTAAAATATTTGTAACATTTACAGTTTTCAATAGAAAGTATGCCCTACTGGTTTGGTCACACGGTATTGGTACTGCACGGTTTGACTGACCGTTGTTTTCACTACAGGTCATCTTTAATTTGGGAAAACAAAAATGGCATGCTGTATTAAATCTCACGTATTGACAATGTGATGCACATTTTATTCCAGGCATGGGCTGCTTCTGGGGTGCTGAGAGAAAGTTCTGGAGACAGAAGGGCGTCTACTCTACTCAGGTTGGCTTTGCCGGTGGACACACCCCCAACCCCACCTATGAGGAAGTTTGCTCAGGTGAGTACATATCGATTATGAATATATTTCACACATCTCAGCTTTCCTTGGTATACTGTAAGACTTCCCTTAAAAGGAACCCGAGGTTAGAGACCTATGGAGGCTGCCATATGTATTTCTTGTTAAACAATACCAGTTGCCTGGCAGCCCTGCTGTCCTATTTGGCATCAGTAATGTCTGAATCACACACCTGAAATAAGCATACAGCTAGTCCAGTCATACTTCAGTCAGAAACATCTGATCCGCATGCTTGTTGAGGGTCTAGGGCTAAAAGCATTAGAGGCAGAGGATCAGCAGGACAGCCAGGCAATGTGCATTGTTTAAAAGGAAATAATTATGCCATCCCTCTCACTTTAGGACGTGATTCATATGGGTGAGTTGTGACCTACTTCGGGACTTATCACAACTTTGTTGATCGTATTCTGCGATTTGCTCACTGATAGAAAGTGAATGGATCGCAGGGTTTCCTGGTATTTCACAGGAAGGCGCCATCTTCTGAAGAAGCTGTGATAGTCCACCTCAGAAATGCCACCTTTACTGAGGACAAGTTTAGATCTATGTGTTTTTAGGATTAATGTATGGGGTGTAACAACCTCCCCTGCAACCTCTGCCATCGCAGGGGGGCCCTGAGCCTTTGGAGGCCCCTCCTCTTCCCAAATGCAAATGCCACCAATTAGCAAAAATACCTCCCCATTTCCTCACAAAAACCGTCCCTGCCACCTCCTCCCTCCATGCAGAGTAGCCAGTAAAAGGAGCATCTGTATTTATTTTTCCTGCTTCCAGACGTTGCTTCACAGCAGAACACTCCCTGCTGCCATTTGCCGGCTGCTGATCATGTGACCCTCATGGGGTTCGGGGACCAAGGGGGCCCATGCTATTATTTTTGCAGGGGGGCCCTATGAAGTCTAGTTACGACCCTGGATTAATGGCAGATCATTTTTCAAACTGCTCACCTTGTACCATTTGAACTCAAATTTGCAGCTACTTCAACTGTTCTGACTGGGTGTGTCAAAGCTTCCAGCCAGTCACTCACTTTGTGAGGTCGTGGAAAATAAGCACCAGCTGTTCTGTGCAGATAATTACTCCTGCAGGAAGAGGCGACACCGGGGCTGTCTGAAATCTGAAGCAACACTGATTGTTGCAAGTTGGCACTCTCCAACAATCCTCGGGATCTGAATTTTTGGTGATTAACTATTCAGGGAATGATTGGATTGGCTGGCTAGTGTACTGGTACTGGTTAAGGGCTCTTCATTTTTTTCATGGGAGATCAGGGTTCGAATCCTGGCTAGGATCAGTATCTATTCAGTAAGAAGACTTCCTAACACTGCAGGGTGGCTTCTTGAGTGCGCCCTTAGTGGCTGCAGCTCTCTTAAGCGCATTTAGTCCAACAGGAGAAAAGCGCTATACAAATGTTAGGATTATAGGATCTCACCCAAGGGATCAAGAGCCTCAGAAGAATGAAAGAACAAACACAGACACAGAACATTTATATCGCGCTTTTCTCCTGGCGGACTCAAAGCGCCAGAGCTGCAGCCGCTAGGACGCGCTCTATAGGCAGTAGCAGTGTTGGGGAGACTTGCCCAAGGTCTCCTACTGACTAGGTGCTGGCTTACTGAACAGGCAGAGCCGAGATTCGAACCCTGGTCTCCCATGTCAGAGGCAGAGCCCTTAACCATTACACTATCCAGCCACTGAAAGAAGGTGGGCAAGCAAGCGTCCAGATAACAGAGGAGGTGAGAAGTTAATGCCACTCCACTGCATTCTATACATATACCTCCTGGACCGCTACCCTGACCCAGGCTCAGGATAACATCTCCCAGCTTCTTTTTTTTAACCCGGATCGCAGCCGAGATGGGCGCACCCAGAGCCGCACATGCACAGTGGATTGCAACTGGCCCGGTTAGGGACTTGGACAGCAGAAGAACGTAGCGGCATGAGAGGATGACAACAAAGCTCACAGCCTACAGGGCCCGGAGGAAGCCCCAGGTAAGTATACATGCTTATGTTTATTAGATCTTGAGTACACTTTAAGGCTTCGTGTCCGTGTCCAGGTCAGACGCTCCGCTTCTTCCATATTATGTTTTGTATTTTGTTAGACCTTGAGCTGAAGAGTTAACAGTCTGGGTGGATGAAGTAATTTTCAGACTGAATAATGGAAGGCTACATGTTACTCTGCGTCACCATGGTAACCCGACACCGCGACAGCCACAAGAATAAGGTGTACCATTCTGAAGAGAATAGTCCAGGCCATTAGCGAGGGAACAGTATGGATTATTATTGACTGATATATAAAGCACCAGTGTGCCGCTCAGAGTAAGGCATGGAGAAACCTCAAATATTGCTCAGTTTATTTCACAGCCCTTTGAGAGGTACAAATCTTCTTGTTCTCGAACCTTGTGTTCCCTGTCTGTAAATATGTTATGGGTATTAGTAAAGACAGACAAGCAAATGGACATATGGCATATCCACGTCCAGGAAGGACACGTCCAGCTAGAACACGTCCAGCTAGAACAACTAGCCCCCAAAAAAAACCCAGTCTGCGCAGGCATAGTCCGGCCAAGCATGCTCCCTGTGGCCGAGAGCACTCTGCGTCTGCGCAGTAGTACTGCGCAAGCGTAGAACATTCCAGGGGGTGGAAGCGTTGGCCCCCAGACCGGAGGACTTTCCGTGGCCAATTGCTGAGAAACGAGAAGATGGAGGACAACACGGCACTGATATGCCTGGAGAGGGCTGGAGGAAGTCCCAGGTATGTATATTTTCTTTAATCATCCCATCTGAGGTTCTCGTTAAGGCGGTTGAAGAGACCAATAACGACCACCTCAGATGACAATCAGACGCGTGTATGGAAGCGGGCCAACCCCAACCTGCAAGCGATCCACAGCAACACAGCACATCGTCTGCTATACAGCTTACATGTGTTTTTGCTGCACACCCTAGCGATGTCGCCCAAGGGATGGGGTCCTGATCCCTGATGGGCAACATCTATCAAAGGTGTATACGCACCTTTAGTTTCCATGTAGCTTCTTGAAGGACACTGTGTCCTATAATTACAACCTGTACTGAATCTTATAACAAACGATTATTTCTGAATCCTATCAATGGACCACTAAAACAAAAAAGCAGTTAAAATGTGACAGAACCGACAGGTTTTGGACAAGTCCATCCTCTCATGGGGGATTCACAGGGAATGCTTTTGAAAACAAAGAAAACATTTAGAATAGCCCATGAGGTGATGGACTAGTCCAAAACCATTCAGTTCTGTCAGATTGTAACTGCAGTGGTCCTTTAAAGACCTGGATCCTCTTAGTGAGTCACAGGTGGCTGAAAATCTAGATACGTCTTGGGCATTCCTAAATTAATAAAGGGTGTTGAAAAAGGAAAATGAAACAACCAGAAAAGATGAAACATAAGTCCGGAAAATAGAGGCCTGCGTGGGTCTAATTTTTCAGACCCGCACCTGCAGCCCCGCTACACACACTCGACCCACAACCCGCTTCTGGTGAGCGAGGTATGATCAAACCGGGTACCTGAACCCGACCCGGATTTCGGGTACCCGCAGGTACCTGAACTGATGCCCTATGCGGGTCTAATTTTTCAGACCTGCACCCGCTACCCGCACCCGACTTGTAACCTGCTTTCCGGGGAATCTGGTACCCGCAGAACCGCTACCCGCACCCAACTCGCAACCCGATCAAAATGGGTACCCGAACCCAACCTGCATCTCGTGTAACCCGCGGATACTACCCGACCCAATGCAGGCCTCTAGAATGTGTAGGTCTAGCTTTTCAAATCTAGTGGTTTGCAAGAGCAATTCTCTTCTTCAACACAAAAGAGACTATGGCCTCAATTCACTAAACTTATCTCCTGTCTTTAATAACGCTTCTAGAGTTGTTACCATGGTGATAAGGCATGTAGTATTCAGGAAACATTTTACCTCAGGCAAGCCTAAAGTTAACTCTTCTGTCTTTAAATTAACTCTCCAATCCTTAAAATAACTCCAGAGTTAAAGACAGGCAGTTAATTAACTGCATGTGAAAATAACTACAGAGGAGGTAAATTAACTACAGAGGAGGTAAATTAACTACAGAGGAGGTAAATTAACTACAGGAGAGGTAACTTAAGGAATGAAGAGGTAAGATAACTCTCTCACGTGTGGAGATAAGTTTTCTCTTGCCTTATTATCTCTAGCATGATCTTAGTGAATTGAGGCCTATATCCAATGCTTTACCTGGAGATGCCATAAATGATCAGTCTCTGGGATATCATGCTTCTCTTTCATCTATTCCTAGGTGTGAATACCTGTAAGGCCCAACATACGTCACCAAAATAATCTTGTGTTCCGACCATCACTTAGATGTATATAGATTCTCCGATGCTGGAATAAGTAATGGCTTGTATATCACTGGAGCCAGTGGGAGAGAAGGAGATATTCGGTGTTTAAAGTATTTTACTGAATCCCAAACATATAAAATATGGTGCAGAATTGGTCCAAGTCTAGTGGGTATCACGTTAAGTGGGAGACTAAGAATACTATGGGGGCAATAATGGTGAGTTAAAGGTGTTTCCAAGTAAACACAAAGGGCCCTTTTCCACTAGAGCGATTGTGATTGCTGAATCGCAAAATCGCAAATCGCTAGTGATTTTTAAATCGCTAGGGTTGTTACTTTATCATAGAAATCACGAGAAGTATTTTCCACTACAGTGATTCGATTTGGAAATCGCTAATCGCAAATCGCAATCGCTTGCTGGAGCGATTTTTACAATGATAATGCAATGCAAATGAAAATCGCAAATCGCAATCGCATAACAGAATTAATGAAAAATCGCAATCGCAATCACTGGCGTTTGTGATTTGTGATTGCGATTGCTAGTGGAAAAGGGCCCAAAGTGTGTTATTCTCACCCCTAAATAAGTTAACCGCTTTCTGATCTTGCTAATTGAAATCTACATGCAGTTTGGGACCTGTTATCCCTGGTAGGGCGTAGATTTCAATTACAGCGCAGCTCTCCAGTCACGCTGCTGCAGCCCACTCGCCCCGGCAGCAGAGCTCTGTGAGCAGGTCAGGAGCCGGTTTCATTGGCTCTTGACTCTTTTATTCGCTGTGATTGGCTCACAGTGATCGCAGGGTCGGTAGCCAATGAAATCAGCTCCTGACTAGGTCACAGAGCAGAGGAAGAGGGCTTCAGTGACATGAAGCTGCACAAATGGCGAGAGTGACGGGACCGTGCGGCGTGATGTCGGTGAGCCCCGTTTTTTCAGACCAAAAAAGCCTCTGGGCCTTATGGCTGCTAGTCCGAAAGTGGTTAATTAAGCAATTTGTACCACTGGATAATAGTGTAATACCGTATATTGGGTCCCCCAACCCACCTGCCACTTATGTGAATATAAAGTTGGCACAGGGGACAGAAAGATGGCACAGGGGACAGAAAAAGGCATGGGGGAGGCAAAAGGAGGAGATAAAGAGCACAAAAAGAGGCCCAAGGGACAGAAAGAGGCGGGGGTGGAAGACAAAAAGAGGCAGGGGGGGGAGTCAAAAGGAGGTATGGGGACAGAAAGAGGCATGGGGGAGTCAAAAGGAGGTATGGGGGCAGAAAGAGGCACAGAGGACAGAAAAAGGCATAGGGAAGGCAAAGGAAGTAAAGGGGGCAAAAAGAGGCCCAGGGGACAGATAGGAGAGGCATGGGGGCATCACACAGTACCCACTAATGGCCACAGGCAATTATTCACCACGGTACAAAAGAGTGGATCATTCATAATGCGTTATATTTACATTACTGGTTAGGCCACTCTTTAAAGCTCTCTGCAAACACCATACAGTAACCTTCAGAACTTTCCAACACTACTCATATTCTGTACACTTTAAAGTAAACATTATACAGACCTTCAAACTTGGAGGACAGTATCACGGAGCTGCCGTTTACGCCACACGTACCCAACAATTTCCAAAGACTACAATTTCCAGATCATCTATCATTCAGCACGTCAATCCTGCAAATGACTGAGATAAAAGCCCCAGGCAGCTGCGATGTGTGCTGGTCAGGCAGCCAATTATATGTCGCACTTTATCACAACATAAACTTTAAAAGTTTTTAAATACAAATGAAGAAAAATAGACAACAATGTTTTTTAATGCGGGTATCCTTCATTTCAAAGCCACAGTTATGTGCATTTCATAGGACATTATTTTAAATGAATTTTGCATTTCACAAAAAAAAAGTTTTGTAATGGTAAATACCTGCAGTTTTTGCAGAGTAGAAAAAGTAAGAATTAGATAAAGATAATAAAATAAATAACAATTCTTGTTAGTCATTTCAGATGTGGCCTGGTTTTAGGATGCCCTGCCAATTTTTCCCTGTTTAAAAAATGTGTAAATCATTTTATGGCCAGCAGCTCCCAGGCTCACACTGTGCTTGTTTGGTAATTAGTTAGAGGTTAGGGTCCCTTTTAGAATGATGACCTCATTGCGGTGGAAGGGTCCAGTACAGAACACTCTGCATGCAAAATGCATGCTAACATCCTCCATTAATGTTAAGTTGGTGCATCTGTTTTGAATGTAAGATGTGTATCCTAAAAGAAACTCTATCAACTCCAACGGGGACTATACAATTGATCGCAGCTCAAGATAGACAATATCCAAAGTCCCAAGAATTATAGTACAAATCAGCGCAGATCTTCAAATACAGTGTAATACAATAAACAGTCTGTAAGGCTTCACCACGGTGGTATACAGGCCTCCTATATTTATGTGGTCACCATTATCCAAAGGAATAAAAGGGGCTTACCAGCTCCAAACAACCCACATTGTAAGGTTGTATATATCGCTTTCAATGATAGAAGGCACATGCCACAGTCCCCCGGGGATCCACTCGACCTCCAGTTCCTCAATCCAACGGGTATAGTATCCAGAAGGTTAACATGAAAAACAAGAAACGACAACTCTAAGTGTAAACCGTTTATGTAAAAACTACATATGTAAACCATAAAAAGATAAAAAAATAATAACTTATGTACGGGGCCCAAGACTTTGGGAACCTCAAAATGAATTTGCGCATATGTGTTCGTCAACAGCTAAAAGGCAATAAAAGGTGCCGCTTGTCTCCTTCCCGACCGGTTTCGCAGTCTTGCGTCATCAGGGGATGAAGATGTCTATCCTGCCTGTAATTAGGCTCTGCTCACCTATGCTGTTGTCATTCAGATGCAGCCTGTCTTGGGAAGCGCTGCCACTTCTCCCTGCTGCCCAATTCTTAGATACTCATCTCCTCCTCAGCAATATCCAGCTGTATGCTCATTTGGCAGTCCAGCTAGTATGAAGGATAAAGTTGCCCATACTCAATGATTTCCCCATTCATTTTCCTGCAGATGTGATCACTTGGATTAAACCAGAAGGAAATTGATTGTCTTAAAATGTCCCTTTGATCGAACTCGATCGATTTGACCAAAAATCGTTAGAAAGCATCGGTCGGATAGGACAGAAAATCTTGGTCGATTAAAGGGAATCTACAGTGAAAATAAAACTTACGATATAATGATTTGTATGTGTAGTACATATGGCACATTCGCAGTACACATTTAAAAGCATGGTGTCTTTGCCCTTCCTGCCCATACTGCTGGAATCTGCCAGCAAGCATTCTTTTTAAGCGAGACAGCTGTTAGCTGCTTGGAGCTGCACCCCCTCCACTCCACCCTACCCACTGGTCTGGGTATCCCACAATACACATGTAGCTTAGGTTTACTGTGAGCAGATTTGTGGAATACAATATATACAGCACAGGTTACTGCTCTCCATCTCCTTTCTTTTGCATGAAAGGTAGGAGTATGAATGCTGACGTTGGCACAGCAGTATACGATGGAGGGTTTTAACTGTGTCACCCAGGTCTGGTTAGTATCAAATCACCATGCTGTGCGTGCTCGGACTAAAGATACAAATGCATTAAGGGGGGTAACTAGAAATCACTGGGCCCCCCTGCAAAACTTTGGATGGGGCCCCCTCCTGCCAAACCTCCCACCACAAACCCCCTCCCCCCGCTTTCTGCACAGGTAAACAGAGAACCAATGTTATTCAATTATCTAGTGCACACACAGATAAATACAGTCAGCAATGAAGCACTGCATGCATCACTACAGTATACAGCTTTTGGCGAGGGGTAAAACACACTGTACACAAGACCCTGCTGAACACTGAGTAGGAACTGTCTATAAATCTTTGTCTGGAAAACTTTGTATGATTCCCTATCAGTGGCTAAGTAGATGCAGTCATAAAAACAATTGTGCAGAGAGCAGAAAGTTATTTTTTTTCTCTTCATGCCCTTAGTTGTCTCTCAGGATGGGGCCCCCTGTTTCTTCTGGGCCCCCCTGCGGATGCATCCTTTGCAGGGTCTATTGTTACGCCCCTGGCATTAATTGAAGAGAAGTAACGTTGGTCGGCACTGCATGCATAAACTGTTTATTTCATTCCTGTCCTGGTGCGCAGTTCAGTGGGTGGTGGGCAGGTCTGGATTTAGGCCAAGGCCTAAGTTAAGCAGCAGGCTTAATTTATGTAGCATTTGCAAGCTTGCAAATGCTGCAATGCAGAGAGATCAGGCGAGCGCCTGACCGCAGAGGTGCAGCGGCCACCATGCTCTCTGTGCACATTTGCATTTGGCGGGCACATATGGACTTGGACAGCATTGGAGATAAATGGGAAGAGGAATCTTTGGCGCTAGAGACTAGCTGAGAAATGAGTGACACTGATGGCTGCTGTGATGTGAAGGCGAGCTGGCTACCTATACTGAAAGGGGAGTGGGAAAACGAGGGATTAAGGGAGTCGTCTGACTACCTTCTACTGGAGGGAAAGGGGGGAGGGGTCATCTGGCTACCTATACTAGAGGGTGGCGGCTGGTGACAATGGCCTTGGGCGGTAAAAAGTACAAATCCGGCCCTGGTGGTGGGTGTAGGGTTCAGCTACCTGACAGCCGTTTCATGCTAGAATGTGCTTCTGTGAAAGCGCATTCTAGCTCGAAGCGGCTGTCAGGACCCACCACCCACTGTACTGCGCACCACGACCGGTATGTGCACCAGTTTTATATCTCGCTGCATGTGTTAGTATCTGGAATGCTGCTGATTGCACCTTGAGAATGAAAGTAACCGTTTATGCTTGCAGTGCCGACCAATGTTTCTTCTCTTCAATGAATCCTCCTTTCTCTTACAGCAGATTCCCATTCAGGGGGGGGAGGGGGGGGGAGGTACACCAGTGCAGGGGCCACATTCAGGTATTGCAACTGACGTTTTTAGGGTGCCCATCAGAGATCCCTCCCCTGTTCTATTTTAATTAACAATGTGACTCGCAGCTATGACTGGGTATCAGATTTTGGCCCCTTATGTGATTGAGCTTGACACCCCTACCCAGGGGCGTGGCTATAAGGGATGGGGCCCCCAGCAAAACTTTGATGGGGGTCTCCCAATGGTCACCCCCTTTCCCTTGCCTACCCTTGGTGACCTTCACAGCCTGGGGGGGGGGTCACACATCATAGAATAAACAAAAAATATGAACAGAGGGTATTCACAAAGGGGCAACCAAACACTGCAGGCAGGTGGAGATCAACAAACCCGACTCCACTCGGGGGTCCAGGCTAGCCGGAGATGGTTGCACTTTTTGAGAAAAAGGCCCTAGGGGCCTATCAATGGGATCAAGGTGTACTCCCTACCCTGAGCCAGAAGGGGGGGTATTCAATGTACAACAGGATAAAGGGCACCCAGAGAATGATAAAATTAATTAAAAACAATAACATAAATAAAGTTTGAGCTGGCTTACCTCAATGGAAACAAATTCATATAAAATTAACTTTAATAGCACAGGCAATGCGTTTCGTGGGTCCTTGCCCACTTCCTCAGGCCAAATCAAGAGCCTCACTGTGTTAAGAGCCAAAGTTTGAGCGCCTTTGAAGGTGCTCAAACGTTGGCTCTTAACACAGTGAGACACTTGATTTGGCCCGAGGAAGTGGGCAGGGTCTCCATTGAGGTAAGCTACCTCAAATTTTATTTTATTGTTTTTAATTCGTTTTATCATTCTCTGGGCGCCTTTTTATCCTGTTGTGCAGGTCAGAGGGAGGCACTGCTAGCTTCACCTCTGATCATTTTCCCGGTCCACACATTTTTTTCTGCCTCTTATCTGCTGTGTCTGTGGCAAGCATCATTTGCAAGGCGGAGCGCAAAAAGACTACGCTCCCACACAGAAGCTTTGAGATCTCAGCTGTATTGTGTTTGCGGCGCCGCAGGTAGCAACGTCCAGGAATCCGTCCGCAGGCTTCCAGCAGCGGAATGAGAAATGATTAAACACATGCGGACGTTAACGCTCTCCAGTCTCACCGCACTTTTTGCCAAGGAGAGAAATGAGCGTGTCTGTAAACGCTGATTAGCCAGGCGTGACTCCAGGCGAGGACACTGAGTAATGCTGTAAACTCTCAGCATCAGAAAGACGTGTTTTCAGCCCGGCGCTGCCATTTCTGCCTGCAAAATAATTGTATTTTATCTGAATACTCGGAAACGCACGGAACGCGCCGCCATCACGCTGCGCCCCTTTTTTTCTCCATGTCTCTGAATCCCCCGGAGGCCGGAGCTGTAAATTACCGCGTCGGCTCTCTGAATATTCAGCAGCTGCGCTTTTTATTAGCAGCATTCTCACATATTCATAACCATTGTTTGCTACTTAAGCTGCTTGCGTGCAAAGCTGCAAGACTAGCTTTACATGGAGGGGACGTTTATTATGAAGGATGAGTCCCCACTCTCTGGCGGTGAGTGCGGATCGCAGCGGCTCTTCAGCTCGGAAATGAGGGCAATCTCCAGATTTTAACCCAATTTTCCTTTAAAGAGAAATCGTAACCAAAAATTAAACTTCATCCCAATCAGTAGCGGATACCGCCTTTTCACACAGATCATCATTGGGCTCTGTGAGGCTGATTTTGTGGTGAAACCCCTCCCACAAATGATGTCAGCGCCTCACAGCACTGAGGTCCTGACATCATACTATGGGAGCCTTGTTGCACTGTGGGAAATAACAGCTGTTTACAACTGCCAAAAAAAGTAAGTATCATCTCCTTCCACTGACATCACCTGCCAGCAGTAAAAATGTCACCATGTGATAAATGTCAGAATGCAAATCAGGGAGAGGAAAGATTTTACAATGAGCAAACACTGATTAAATCATTTATACATCATTATTGTAAAAATGAAGCACTTTTTTATCACATTATTTTCACTGGAGTTCCTCTTTAAAGGGTAACTATGATGACAAATCATAAAATTTAAAATTCAGAGTAAAATGCACTATAAATTACATTTTTTTTATGTCGCTGTCACTTACAGTAGGTAGTGAAAATGTGACAGATCTGTCAGTTTTTGGAGTAGTCAATCTCCTCATTCTCAGTTATTTCTTTCTTCACAAAAACACTTACTGAACAACAGTTGCTTAGCCCAACTGCCAAAATAGCGTACAAAGGAGTAGGTAAACTGGCTGACATCTTTGTATAGATCCTTTCCAGTGAGTGCTTTTGAAAAAAAAAATAATGGAAATACTGAGAATCTCCCACAAAGAGATGGACTAGTCCAAGATCTGTCAGCTTTTTACTTACCGTACTTCAACCTGGTATGTGAAACATGACTCTTATGATGTAGTGAAGTGTGGGTGTCTTGGCACCCTGTAGGAAGAGACACAGGAGACAAAAATCGGGAGCCCAATAGTGTGGTATGTTGTGTGATCGTAATTGTAAAAAGTAAAACACTACTCACAAAGGAGGATTGCAGGGGGGCACCCGACCACAGGAAGCAGGTGGAGACACTGAACCCGACTCCACTCAGGGGGGGGTCCTCACGGGCCTGGATGCGGTTGCTCTCCTTGATAAGAAAGGGGACAGATGTCCACCATGGTGGGGACTACATGTGTCTCCACCCCTCAGGGCCCGTTTCCACTTGTGCGGTGGGAATCGCTGCAGTAAAAATTTGCAAGCGGATGCGAATTTCGCATGCGGTTGTATGCAAATTTTCATGAAAATTTGCATGGATGATGATGTAGGATGACGATGTATGCAAATTTAACCATGGCAGTGCCTGTGTCCTTTTCCATTGATTCCATGCGAATTCGCATGAAAATTTGCAAAGCAAAACCGCATGAAAATTCCCTATTAAATACATTGTATGCGAATCGCATAGCGGTATGCGAATTCTGATGGCTCTGCCGTGCAGATTTTTTTCTGCACAGAAAAACGCTCAGAAATCCTGACAAGTCCCATCCACTTGTATTGTCCATGCGAATCTGCATGCAGGAAACGCATGCAGGAAACGCATGCAGATTCGCTCTAGTGTAAACGGGCCCTCAGGATAGAAAACTAGACTATGGAGAAGATAGTGTCAGATACCTCGATATTTTCTTGAGCTCCCCAATTAATGTTTAACTTTTAAATGTGCCCTCAGACAGGTTCTGTACAGTGGTATGGTATGCACAATTTGAAGAAAAGAGGCGCCCTGGTGGTTGATAAAAGCTTTTAAAAGCAGTTTAAAATTAAAAAGAATGGAGGTAGCTTACCTCAATGACGAAATCTTTGTAATAACAAAAGATTGTAGTTAGCACAGGCAACGCGTTTCGCGGGTCTGATCCCGCTTCCTCAGGCTAACAACCGTGCCAAATTAAGAAATCAATTCAGCATGTTTCCTGAATCACAGAATTAGGTAGTGTGTCTCCCAAAACATAAGCAGAAAAGAATCAGGCGATATGTCACTCAAATATCATTTCATTTTCATTTCCTCTAAATAACAAAAGTTAGAAGTATGTACCCAAAAAAAACACGGGTAGCAAATTTCCTAAGTTAAAAATAATAGTGTGGCATTATCACAAATAACAGGCATATTACCTTGTCAGCCGCACTCAGCCGCAAGGTGATATGCATGGGGCAATGGTGCAGTGTGATAGTCCTGACCCAGGCTCTCCTGTCTCCGGGCCACCGCAGTGCACAAAGGTGAAACTAGCTGGGCATAGCGAGTGTTACTCTGACAGCAGGTAATAATGCGCACTATGCTGCCGATAGCGAGGGTAGAGTGTGTTTAGGCGCGCAGGGTTAAATAGCGCGAGTAACAGCAGATTATTTGCGCTGTTCTTGTTAGTGAATCAAGCCCATAATTTGCTGAGAGGCGGAGCTAAGTCTTCCCTCTGCAGAGGTCTCAGGCCAGCTTTTTTCTACCTGCCAGTAGCATCTTGGCTGTACCCCTTGGCTTACTCCTCGGAGATAGTGGTACAGTTCAGTGGCATAATTACAAATCATGAGGCCACCCCCCAGCAAAACTTTGATGCCCCCCTCCAATGTTTACACCCTTCCCTTACCTCCCCCTGGTGACCCTCAAAGCCTGGGGGCCCGTCTCACAAGGGTCATAAAACAAGTGTCATCATGATCTTCATACGTGTAGCTACTAATACACCTGATCTGAAACATAGGCCCCTTTATTAGAGGACGGGGAAGGTTAGTAGTTGGGGTCCCCTCGCAGCTCGGGGCCCCTCTGGGGGTGCAGGAGCTGCTCCCCTATACTTACGCCTCTGCTTCAGACAAGACAAGTAACATTTATATTGCACTTTTCTCCTGGTGGACGCAAAGCGCTTATTTATTTATTGTATTTACAAAGCGCCAACATCTTACGCAGTGCTTGAGTTGCAGCCACTAGGGCGAGCTCAGTAGGCTATAGCAGTTTTAGTGAGTCTAGCCCAAGGACTCCTTACTGAATAGGTGCTGGCTTACAGAACAGGAAGAGTCGAGATTTGAACTCTGATCTCCTGTGTCAGAATGTTGCAGTTTTACAGATGTTCCGCTGCTGTCTCTGGATGAGAGGCTGCGAGTAGACTCCATTTGAGGGAGGTGCGGAGCTTCTCAATCAGTCACTGAGGTGTAGGAGCAAAGCTGCTCAGCTGTAAGAGCAGAAGCTGGCGAGCAGCTCCCTTTGTAGCCCGATGTTCCTTCTCGTCTGTTGGATGCTAATGACAGGTGCTCATCAGCAGCAGGATCAGTGCAAGGCGACAGCCCGGAATGTGCGGAGCAGGCAGCTTCCTGTCATTATCACATGACATCCAGTGACAGCCGCTTGCACCAGACTCCAGGCTGGACTCATTCTGCTGCTAATCAGCTGCTGTCCTAAAGGCGCTTGTATATTACTCGATATTCAGCATTGATATTCAGGCCTTTAATTATAAAAATATCAAAATGATCAAATACGGCAGATATCGATGCCGCCACCTGATGGATCGTTTCTACTGAGTTCTATTTTATTATTATCTAGTATTTATATAGCGCTGACATCTTCTGCAGCGCTGTACAAAGTATATTATTTTGTCACTAACTTTCCCTTGGAGGGGCTCGCAATCTAGTCCCAACCATAGTCATATGTCTATATTGTGTAGTGTATGTATTGTAGTCTAGCGACAATTTTTAGGGGGAAGCCAATTAACTTATCTGTATGTTTTTGGGATGTGGGAGGAAACCCACACAGACATGGGGAGAACATACAAACTCCTCGCAGATATTGACCTGGCTGGGATACGAACCGGGAACCCAGCGCTGCAAGGCGAGAGTGCTAACCACTATGCCACCGTGCTGCCCCAAATCAGTTGAATGGATCGATCAGGCATGCTGGAAAATCTCAGTTGCAAGGACTCTGTGTACTTCCAAATGCATGTGCCAAATATATGTGGCTGCAGGGTGTGCTTGTCCGCTGCTTAGTAACATCAGTGTTCTCCCCAGGCTCTTTTTGCCGGGTGCTCCACCCAGCTAATTTTGGTGAGCACCTGGCTGTCATTGGCTCACCTCCTCATATTCCTCCTATGCTGTAAGCAGAATTGCACCATCCCTACATCCCCTACATGCGCCCCACCCGGCTACTTTTACATGCCACCCGGCTGGAAAACATTTTTGGAAAGAACACTGAACATTAATTATAGTCTAGAAATGTCACCTCTCTCTCTGGTACCTTAAGGGCCTGTTCAGACTATCTGCGTATGAAGAATGCGTTTAAAATCAAAGAAACGCAAGTTGAAAAACGCATGCGTTTTTCTTGCGTTCTAATGCGTATTCTATTGCGTTTTGCACACACACGTGACCCAGGGGAAAAAAAAGAATTATGGGAACCGCAGAGGAAAACGGACGCTAAAAACGCAATAGTACGCGTTTTTGATACGCGTCCATAGACTTTCATTGCGTCCGTTTCTATGCGTGACGCACAGAACTGCGTGCAGCAATGCGGATAAGAAACGTATGCGTCTCATACGCATACATGGGAACTAGCCCATTCAAAAGCATTAGGAGCCGTTCCTATGCGTTTTTGGTACCCAGACACGTTCCCTGAAAACGTCTAGGAACGTGCATAGTCTGAACAGGCCCTTATAGTACATCATTTCGAAACAGTGTAGCACTCTCAGCTGAAGCCATAGGGCATAATTCACGAAGCTTTTTCACCTGTTTTCCTCTGTTTTCACCTTATCTTTGTTACATTTTTAAACCCCCAAAGAGCAAAAATGTATTATAACTAAAGAAGAACTAGTGAGAGGGATATGGAAGCTGTCACATTTATCTCCTTTTAAAGGGAAAGTCCGAACACAATTAAAATAAAAAATCCACTTATCTCGGGCTTCCTCCAGCCCCTTACAGCCGTCCTGTGCCCTCCCCGCATCTCCGGTGACTCCCGGTCCCCTCCGGTGCAGATGCCGACCTTGCCAGGTCGGCATCTGCTTGCAAGTCTGCTGTATGCTTGTTCAGGGTCTATGGCTAAAAGTATTAGAGGCAGAGGATTTGCAGGATAGCCAGGCACCTGGTATTGCTTAAAGGACACATCCGAGCACCTAAAAAAAATCCACTTACCTGACATCATCGCGACTCTGAGAGCCGCAGGCGCAGTGAGCATCTTGTCCCGGCGGGCAGCGGAGCTGCGGCAACGGCACAGCTGCCAGGGGCTGGAGGAAGCCTCAGGTAAGTGGATTTTTTTTTTTATTGTTTCTAAGGTGCTCGCATGTTGCCTGGCTATCCTGCTGATCCTCTGCTTCTAATACTTTTAGCCACAGACCCTGAACAAGCATGCAGCAGATCAAGTGTTTCTGAAATTGTCAAAACTGACAAGATTAGCTGCAAACAGACCAGCAGGGCTGCCAGGGAACTGGTATTGTTTAAAAGGAAATAAATATGGCAGCCTACATCTACTTCTCACTACAGTTGTCCTTTAACCTTCCTAGCGTTCTGGACGAGCTGAGCTCGTCCAGAGACGCCGGAGGTCGCCGCTCAGGCCCCACTGGACCGATTTGAATATTTTTTTTTTAAACATGCAGCAAGCACTTTGCTTGCTGCGTGTCCTACCCGATCGCCGCCGATCTGCCGCTACCCGCCGCGATACAGGACCCCCCCGAGACCCCGTGCGCTGCCTGCCAATCAGTGCCAGGCAGCGCTGAGGGATGGATCGGGACTCCCTGTGACGTCACGACATCGTTCATCGCCATGGCGACGGGGGAAGCCCTCTAGGAAATTCCGTTCAGAACGGGATTTCCTTATGGGAAGGCGGCGTGGCGGCGATCGGAGGGGCTGGGCAGACGCCGCAGGGAGGGGGGAATCATGTAGCTAGCGCTAGGCTAGCTACATGATAGAAAAAAAAAATGTGCAAAAAACTTTCAGAACGCCAGGCAGGTTAAGGTAAGAAAAGTAATATTGAAATTAAGACAGTTAAAGGGGCACTATGGCGAAAAAATGTAAAATTTTAAATATGTGCAAACATAAACAAATAAGAAGTACGTTTTTTCCAGAGTAAAATGAGCCATAAATTACTTTTCGCCTATGTTGCTGTCACTTACAGTAGGTAGTAGAAATCTGACAGAAGCAACATGTTTTGGACTAGGCCATCTATTCATGGGGGGATTCTCAGGGATTTATTTATTTTCAAAAGTACTTAGTGAATGGCAGTTGCTCTGTCCAACTGCCAAAAAACTGTGTAGCGAGCAGGGAGGCTGGCCAGCATCATTGTTTAAATCCTTTTTAGGGAATATCTTTATAAAGAATAAAAGCTTTGCTGAGAATCTCCTATGAAGAGATGGACTAGTCCAAAACCTGTCGCTTCTGTCAGATTTCTACTACCTACTGTAAGTGACAGTAACATAGGAGAAAAGTAATTTATGGTTCATTTTACTCTGGGGAAAATGTACTTCTTATTTGTCTCTGTTTGTACATATTTTAAATTTTACATCATAGTGCCCCTTTAAGTTAAATCAGGAACAACTTACTTTGAGTGATTCTTTTGCTTGGAAATGTGCTGAAAGGTTATTTTCATCAATTAGGTGATAAATAAGTCATTTATGAGATGTTTTTGAATAGAGCCCATTGTGTGGGCCTTGAAAAAATGTCTAACCTGGCTATAATGCAGGAATTCCCGCAGTGAGATCTCTCTAGTTTGGTCCTGCCAAAAAAACACTCAGATGAGAAATCTTTACCTTTTCTGAAATAGATCATCAGGGGCTCTGTATGGCTGATATTGTGCTGAAACCCCTCCCACAGTGTGATGTCAGCATCGGGTGCTGACATCACACTGTGGGAGCCTTGTTACATTGTGGGAAATAACAGTTTCCAACTGCCGAAAAAAAGCAGCATCTCCTTCCACTGACATCACCTGCCAGCAGTAAAAATGTCACCATCTCATAAATGTCAGAATGTAAATCAGGGAGAGGAAGGCTTTTACAACGGGCAAACACTGACTAAATAAATTTATATATAATTATTGTAAAAATGAAGCACTTTTTTCATGACCTTATTTTTACTGGAGTTCCTCATTAAGACACTAGGGAGTTGTCCCGTGTGAGCCGGGCTTCCCACAAGTGTCCGGATGTTCTCAAGTGGAAAAAAATATGAAAACAAAATGAATAAAGAGATTTAAAAAAAAAAAAAAGGCGAGTTAGCAGTGCGGCCGGGCAGAACATTTCATGAAGTTACATTTTTTAGTGCTAACCCTAATAAAGAAATAAAGCTCAAATAATAATAATAACTCCCTGTACTCTTCTCTGAAGTAGTTTGTCAGGCTGTCATTGGCGCAGGACTCTTTGGGGATAAGCGCTGGTTGTTGTCGGATTGCCAATGATTACGGGGGAGGGGCCGGCTGATTTCCCTCTTTCTAAATCTCATGACATTTCTCCCTCCGGCTTGGCGTGTGCATAATAAGTGTCCTTAAATAATAGTGCTGTTAACACTCCGCATATGCCAAGTGCAGCTGTTCCAAGTTCAATGAGAAGATGCACACACTGGCACTTAAGCACCACGCGGGGTCTACTTATCGCTTCCGTAAGAACAAGTTAATAACATGCAATTCAGTGAAAACTCAAAACGCCGTTTCGCCCGGGCTCCAGCCTGCTTTTAATTGTCTCCGATTTATCAGTATCTGGAGCAGCAACCTGCTCCTTTTTTCTCCCCTCTCTCTCCTCCTTCCTCAGCCTGACAGTTTTATCTGCAGCCTGGAATGGGCCAGATGCTGACTCAATAGAGCCCCCTGTCCATCTTCACCGTATTAAGCCCGAAATTGTTTAGAAAATGGGAGTCGCGTGCGCGGCGTTGATTAATGTGATTATATGCGGCATGAATTCATAGCCTGAGTGCAGCGCCTGCACGGGAACAATGGGAAGAGCCCTGCTAGGCTGGATGGAAGCTGCGATAGAGAAGCTGCCGGATGTGTAGCCTATGATATGTACAGTATATCATAATTATTAGCATTTTATTTTCCTGCAAGCGCGGTGCAGGGGGGGGGGGGGGGGATACAATCGCGTTGTAGCGTGTCAGGAGCTGCTTATTAACACATTCATTTACTAAGATTCTCCGCTTTCATGCTAAATGGAGAAATGGGATTCTCTGTTTTTACTTTCTTACTGTCTTCTCTCTTCTTTTACTCAAGGCCTCTCTACTTACCTTTCCTGTTCTCTCCCTTTCCTGCTCTCACTATCTCTCTCCTACCCCCTTCCTCCTCTCCCTTTCCTGCTCTCACCTCTCTCTCCTACCCCCTTCCTCCTCTCCCTTTCCTGCTCTCACCTCTCTCTCCTACCCCCTTCCTCATCTCCCTTTCCTTCTCTCACTATCTCCTACCCCCTCCCTCCTCTGCCTTTCCTGCTCTCGCCTCTCTCTCCTCCCTCCTCTCCCTTTCCTGCTCTCACTATCTCCTTCCCCCTCCCTCCTCTCCCTTTCTTGCTCTCACCTCTCTCTCCTACCCCCTCCCTCCTCTCCCTTTCCTGCTCTCACCTCTCTCTCCTACCCCCTCCCTCCTCTCCCTTTCCTGCTCTCTCTCACTATCTCCTACCCCCTCCCTCCTCTGCCTTTCCTGCTCTCGCCTCTCTCTCCTCCCTCCTCTCCCTTTCCTGCTCTCACTATCTCCTTCCCCCTCCCTCCTCTCCCTTTCTTGCTCTCACCTCTCTCTCCTACCCCCTCCCTCCTCTCCCTTTCCTGCTCTCACCTCTCTCTCCTACCCCCTCCCTCCTCTCCCTTTCCTGCTCTCACCTCTCTCTCCTACCCCCTCCCTCCTCTCCCTTTCCAGCTCTCACTATCTCTCTCCTTCCCCCTCCCGCCTCTCCCTTTACTGCTCTCACCTCTCTCTCCTCCCCCCCCCCCTCCTCTCACCTCTCTCTCCTACCCCCTCCCTCCTCTCCCTTTCCTTCTCTCACCTCTCTCCCCCCTCCCTCCTCTCCCTTTCCTGCTCTCACCTCTCTCTCCTACCCCCTCCCTCCTCTCCCCTTCCTGCTCTCACCTCTCTCTCCTACCCCCTCCCTTCTCTCCCTTTCCTGCTCTCACCTCTCTCTCTCCTACCCCCTCCCTCCTCTCCCGTTCCTGCTCTCACCTCTCTCCCCTACCCCCTCCCTCCTCTCCCTTTCCTGCTCTCACCTCTCTCTCCTACCCTCTCCCTTTCCTGCTCTCACCTCTCTCTCCTACCCCCTCCCTCCTCTCCCTTTCCTGCTCTCACCTCTCTCTTCTACCCCCTCCCTCCTCTCCCTTTCCTGCTCTTACTATCTCTCCCCTACCCCCTCCCTCCTCTCCCTTTCCTGCTCTTACTATCTCTCTCCTACCCCCTCCCTCCTCTCCCTTTCCTGCTCTTACTATCTCTCCCCTACCCCCTCCCTCCTCTCCCTTTCCTGCTCTTACTATCTCTCTCCTACCCCCTCCCTCCTCTCCCTTTCGGGGTCTCACTATCTCACTCCTACCCCCTCCCTCCTCTCCCTTTCCTGCTCTTACCTCTCTCTCTCCATATCTCTCTCCTACCCCTCCCTCCTCTCCCTTTCCTGCTCTCACCTCTCTCTCCTTCCCCCCCCCTCCCTCCTCTCCTTTTCCTGCTATTACCTCTCTCTCCTACCCCCTCCCTCCTCTCCCTTTCCTGCTCTTACTATCTCTCTCCTACCCCCTCCCTCCTCTCCCTTTTCTGCTCTTACTATCTCTCTCCTACCCCCTCCCTCCTCTCCTTTTCCTGCTCTCACCTCTCTCTCTCCTATCCCCTCCCTCCTCTCCCTTTCCTGCTCTCACCTCTCTCCTATCCCCTCCCTCCTCTCCCTTTCCTGCTCTCTCTCCTACCCCCTCCCTCCTCTCCCTTTCCTGCTCTTACTATCTCTCTCCTATCCCCTCCCTCCTCTCCCTTTCCTGCTCTTACTATCTCTCTCCTCCCTCCTCTCCGTTTCGGGCTCTCACTATCTCACTCCTACCCCTTCCTACTTTCCCTTTCCTGCTCTCACCTTCCCCCTCCCTCCCCTCTCTTTCTTGCTCTCACTATCTCTCTCCTACCCCCTCCCTCCTCTCCCTTTCCTGCTCTCACTATCTCTCTCTCCTATCCCCTCCCTTTCCTGCTCTCACTATCTCTCTCCTACCCCCTCCTTTTTATCCCTTTCCTCAGAGTGCCAACTAGGAACTAATCCCAGTGCTGCCTGCACAGTTTTCACAGGCGAGTTGCTATGCTGCTGTGCACGGGCCTGGGGGACCACTATATAGTTTGGGGTAAGACCGGGGGGGGGGGGGCATTAGATAGAAATAAAGGGGCACCTACCCTAATGCTGACTATGGTTTTGATATGAGGCCCCGTTATCACTAGTTCCGGCGCTGGGGAGGAGTGGCAGGTAAAGACAGAGAAAAGTGCTTGAGAGACAGATAGGACAGCTACTTATGAAATCTATTTGCGTATTTGGAGTTCTACTTTAAAGGGATACTGTAGGGGGGTCAGGGGAAAATGAGTTGAACTTACCCGGGGCTTCTAATGGTCCCCCGCAGACATCCTGTGTTGGCGCAGCCACTCACCGATGCTCCGGCCCCGCCTCCGGTTCACTTCTGGAATTTCTGACTTTAAAGTCTGAGAACCACTGCGCCTGCGTTGCCGTGTCCTCGATCCCGCTGATGTCACCAAGAGCGCACAGCGCAGGCCCAGTATGGTCTGTGTCTGCGCAGTACACTCCTGGTGACATCAGCGGGATCGAGGACACGGCAACGCAGGCGCAGTGGTTTTCAGACTTTAAAGTCAGAAATTCCAGAAGTGAACTGGAGGCGGGGCCGGAGCATCGGTGAGTGGCTGCGCGGGCACAGGATGTCTGCGGGGGACCATTAGAAGCCCCGGGTAAGTTCAGCTCATTTTCCCCCGACCCCCCTACAGTATCCCTTTAAAGAGGAACTGAAGTGAAACGAACGTAATGAATAACATTTTTTTTTCCAATATTCATCTATAGATTATTTAGTCAGTGTTTGCCCATTATAAAATCTTTCCTTTCTCTCCCCGATTTACATTAGGAAATGTATCACTGGTGGTGACATTCTTAGTTCTGCCAGGTGATCTGTAAATTACTGAGAGTTCTATGCACAGAGGGAGATATTGCTTGCTTGGCAGTTGGAAAAAGCAGTTATTTCCCATAGTGCAACGAGGTTCACAGCCAGCAAACTGTCAGCACCATGGTCCTGACATCACACTGTGGGAGGGTTTCACCACAATATCAGCCATACGGAGCCCCTGATGATCTATTCGAGAAAAGGTAAAGATTTATTGAGGGAATGTAGGTATCAGCTACTGATTGGGATGAAATTCAATCCTGGGTTAAGTTTCTCTTTAAATAGAATCTATACTGAAAAAAGGGCCCCGGGGGGTACTTTCCTCGGGAGGGGGAAGCTTCTGGATCCGATTGAGGCTTCCCCCGTCCTCCTCCATCCCACGTTGCTCTCTCTAGGCTGCTCCGAATGGCAGCCATGTAAATATTTACCTTCCCTGGCGCAGGCGCAGTAGCAGCTCTCGGCTCGGATCAGGCGGAACTAGTCGATCCCAGTCTGGTCTGCTTTGCTGTGCAGGTGCAAGATGCCTGCGCAGTAGAGCAGATCCCACTGACATCGGCTTTTTTCGCCTGATCCGAGCCGTGAGCCGCTACTGCGCCTGCGCTGGAGCCGGGGAATGTAAATATTGCAGGTGCTACTGGGCCTGCGCCACAGCCTGACAGTTTGTCAGCTGTGGATTTGGAGGGGCCTAGAGAGACCACCGTGGGACTGAGGAGGTCGGAAAGCCTCAATCCGATCCAGAGGCTTCCCCCTCCTGAAGTAAGTACCCCCCAGGGGCCCTTTTTTCAGTCGTATATTGATTGACTATAGCACAGTCTTTATTCTCCTTGCCTGGAGTTCCTCTGTACAGCCTCCCTCTACACCCCCCGGACCCCTGCACTCTGCTACACACAAGCCGGAAGCCCGTGGCCTTGTCTCCTGAAGGCTGTTTCTTTATGTCTGAGTCACGTTGGGAAATGTGCGCCGCCGGCGAATGGGGGATGGGCTGCAATCTTCTCCAACGCAGGATCAACGGGAGAGGATCACAAGCAATTTTCCGAGGATTCATGATGTGAATATAATGCAGAAGACCTTCCTCTTCCGGACTAACAATCACTCTGGAATTTTACTGATATTGCTCTCAATTGTTTTCACTCTTCAATTGCTACAAGCTACGTGACTCTTATATTAAACGTAATTCAGCCTCTGTTCTATCAACTGACTGCAGCCAGGCGGAAAACTCCCAGCATCCCCGTAACGCTCCCCTATGCGGAGTCCACGGAACTCGTGTGCTTACTTCGGGAACGGTTAAAAGTCCTTTAAACTGTTAAAGAGGAACTGTAACATGAAAAGATCCCCTGGGGGGTACTCACCTCGGGTGGGGGAAGCCTCCGGATCCTAATGAGGCTTCCCACGCCGTCCTCCATCCGTCAGGGGTCTCACTGCAGCCCTCCGTGGAGTCCGTGCAGCGGTGACGTCAATATTTACCTTCCTGGCTCCTGCGCAGGCGCTCTGATGGCTGTCGGCTCCGAACTACACGGAAATACCCGATCGCCGTCGGGTCCGCTCTACTGCGCAGGCGCAAGTGTCCTGCGCCTGCGCAGTAGAGCGGACCCGAATGAGATCGGGTATTTCTGTGTAGTTCGGAAAGCCGCCACAGCGCCCCCGCTGGAGCCAGCAAAGGTAAATATTGAACTGACAGTCGGCACAGTCGCCGGCTGTTCGGAGGGCAGCGGCGAGACCCCCGTGGGACAGAGGACGGCGTGGGAAGCCTCATTAGGATCCGGAGGCTTCCCCCACCCGAGGTGAGTACCCCCCAGGGGATCTTTTTAATGTTACAGAGTCTCTTTAAAGAGAATCTGTACTCTAATATTCTTACACTAAAAAGCATACCATTCTATTCCTTATTTTCTCCTGTGCCCCTCTGTGCTGTTTCTGCCACTCTCTGCTGCAATCCTGGCTAGAGTTGGGCCAAACCTCCGATTTTAGGTTCGCGAACCTGGTTCGCGAACTTCCACGGAAGGTTCGGTTCGCGTTAAAGTTTGCGAACCGCAATAGACTTCAATGGGGATGCGAACTTTGAAAAAAAAAATAATTATGCTGGCCACAAAAGTGATGGAAAAGATGTTTCAAGGAGTCTAACACCTGGAGGGGGGCATGGCGGAGTGGGATAGATGCCAAAAGTCCCCGGGAAAAATCTGGATTTGACGCAAAGCAGCGTTTTAAGGGCAGAAATCACATTGAATGCTAAATGACAGGCCTAAAGTGCTTTAAAACATCTTGCATGTGTATACATCAATCAGGTAGTGTAATTAAGGTACTGCTTCACACTGACACACCAAACTCACCGTGTAACGCACCGCAAACAGCTGTTTGTGTAGTGACGGCCGTGCTGGACTGGTGCGCACCATGGCGAGAGTGCAGGTTTTGGTGGCTTTACAGCCCATATGGTCGCCTGGCTGATGTAGCTGAATGACAGAACAGTGACTGTCCAGCTGATCAAATTTGGTCTGACCACAATGAAGCAATGACCTTATTATCTTTTGTGTGCCCCCCAAGACACTCATCTAGGCGCCGGTCATTGCTTCATTGTGATACGCAAGCCCCTTCACCACGGCAAGGTAATGATCACGAAGGGGAATGGGCGCATGTACATGCCTTTTCTTTTGTTGTTGCAGCTGCCCGCAGTGCAGCCAGAAAAATTAGGCAGTCATGTACACGCACCAGAAAAATTATTACAGCGGCCGCTGCTAGCAGCGGCCTAAAAAATTCAGCAATCCGCCTGGAGTCCCGGACCCTGTTGGTGGTGGCGGAGAAGGTAGTCAAGCGGCCTGCAGGCAGACATGCTGTGTGGAGGGACTGGGAGCGACTTAGTCTTCTTGGGGCAGGCCAGGCAGCCAGTCACACGGCGTGCAGGCAGAGATGCTGTGTGTGCGGGGACTGATTTAGTCTTGGGGCGGGCAGCAGCCCTCCGGGATCCATGCCTCATTCATTTTGATAAAGGTGAGGTACTTAACACTTTTGTGACTTAGGCGACTTCTCTTCTCTGTGACAATGCCTTCAGCTGCGCTGAAGGTCCTTTCTGACAGGACGCTTGCGGCAGGGCAGGAGAGAAGTTGGATGGCAAATTGGGACAGCTCTGGCCACAGGTCAAGCCTGCGCACCCAGTAGTTCAAGGGTTCCTCATCGCTGTTCACAGCAGTGTCTACATCCACACTTAAGGCCAGGTAGTCGGCTACCTGCCGTTCCAGGCGTTGGTGGAGGGTGGATCCGGAAGGGCTACGGCGAGGCGTTGGACTAAAGAACGTCCGCATGTCCGACATCACCATGAGATCGCTGGAGCGTCCTGTCTTTGACTGCGTGGACACGGGAGGAGGATTAGTGGCAGTGGTACCTTGCTGGCGTTGTACTGTCACATCACCCTTAAAGGCATTGTAAAGCATAGTTGACAGCTGGTTCTGCATGTGCTGCATCCTTTCCACCTTCCGGTGAGTTGGTAACAGGTCCGCCACTTTGTGCCTGTACCGAGGGTCTAGTAGTGTGGCCACCCAGTACAGCTCATTCCCCTTGAGGTTTTTTATACGGGGGTCCCTCAACAGGCAGGACAGCATAAAAGACGACATCTGCACAAAGTCGGATCCAGTACCCTCCATCTCCTCTTGCTCTTCCTCAGTGACGTCACGTAAGTCAACCTCCTCCCCCCAGCCGCGAACAATACCACGGGAAGGTTGAGCAGCACAAGCCCCTTGCGACGCCTGCTGCGGTTGTTCTCCTGCCGCTGTCCCCTCCTCCTCCTCCCCCAAAGAAACACCTTGCTCATCATCCTCTGAGTCTGACTCGTCTTCTGCACATGACTTCTCTTCTTCCTCCTCTTCCCCCCTCTGTGCTGCCGCAGGTGTTGAGGAAACAGCTGGGTCTGATGAAAATTGGTCCCATGCCTGTTCCTGCCATAACGGTTCCTGGTCACGCTCATTCACAGCTTCATCCGCCACTCTACGCACAGCACGCTCCAAGAAGTAAGCGTAGGGAATTAAGTCGCTGATGGTGCCCTCACTGCGGCTCACCAGGTTGGTCACCTCCTCAAACGGCCGCATGAGCCTGCATGCATTTTTCATCAGTGTCCAGTTGTTGGGCCAGAACATCCCCATCTTCCCAGACTGTTTCATTCTACTGTAGTTGTAGAGGTAGTGGGTCACGGCTTTCTTCTGTTCTAGCAGGCGGGAGAACATGAGCAGGATCGAGTTCCAGCGAGTCGGGCTATCGCAAATGAGGCGTCTCACCGGCATGTTGTTTTTGCGCTGAATTTCCGCAAAGCGTGCCATGGCTGTGTAAGACCGCCTCAAATGCCCACAGAACTTCCTGGCCTGCTTCAGGACATTCGCTAAGCCAGGGTACTTTGCCACAAATCTTTGAACCACTAGATTCATGACATGTGCCATGCAGGGTATGTGTGTCAGCTTCCCCATATGCAAAGCGGCAAGCAGATTGCTGCCGTTGTCGCACACCACGTTGCCTATCTCCAGGTGGTGCGGGGTCAGCCACTCATCCACCTGTTTCTTAAGAGCAGCCAGGAGAGCTGCTCCAGTGTGACTCTCCGATTTGAGACAAGACATGTCTTAGATGGCGTGACACCGTCTTACCTGGCATGCAGCATAGGCCCTGCGGAGCTGGGGCTGTGTAGCTGGAGAGGAGAACTGCCACTCAGCCAAGGAGGAGGAGGACAGCGAAGAGCGTGTAGCAGGAGGAGAGGAGGTGGCAGGAAGCCTGCCTGCAAGCCGTGGAGGTGTCACAATTTGGTCCGCTGCGCCCTGCTTGCCATCGTTCACCACCAGGTTCACCCAATGGGCTGTGTACGTAATGTAGCGGCCCTGCCCGTGCTTGGCAGACCAGGCATCCGTGGTCAGGTGTACCCTTGACCCAACGCTCTTCGCAAGAGATGACACCACTTGCCTCTCAACTTCACGGTGCAGTTGGGGTATGGCCTTTCTCGAAAAATAAGTGCGGCCTGGCATCTTCCACTGCGGTGTTCCGATGGCCACAAATTTACGGAAGGACTCAGAGTCCACCAGCCGGTATGGTAACAGCTGCCGAGCTAACAGTTCCGCCACGCCAGCTGTCAGACGCCGGGCAAGGGGGTGACTGGCCGAAATTGGCTTCTTCCGCTCAAACATTTCCTTCACGGACACCTGACTGCTGCTGTGGGCAGAGGAGCAGGAAGCGCTCAAGGGCAGAGGCGGAGTGGAGGAGGGTGCCTGTGAAGGTGGAAGGGAGAAAGCGGCAGAAGCAGATAATGCACCTGATGGAGGAGGAAGAGGAGAAGGAGGGTGGCTTTGCTTTTGTGTGCTGCTGCTGCTTTTGCTCAGGTGGCCATCCCATTGCTGTTTGTGCCTTTTCTCCAGGTGCCTTCGTAAGGCACTTGTCCCTACGTGAGTGTTGGCCTTTCCACGGCTCAATTTTTGTTGGCAGAGCGAACAGATGGCTTTGGTCCGATCTGAGGCACACACATTAAAAAATTTCCACACCGCTGAGCCACCCTGGGATGTGGGCACTATGGGGACCTCAGCAGCTGATGCTGAAGGGCAAGTTGGCTGGCTGTACATAGGTGGCGATACATGGTGCCGGACTCTGCCACCAGCTGTTTCTGACGAAGAGCTGCCCCAGCTTCTTTCAGCAACTTCTCTCCTCCTACTACTCTCTCACTCCCCCTCTGAACTGTCCCCCTCTTCATCTCCTCTATTGGGAACATACAGAGGATCCCTATCATCGTCATCATCGTAGTCATCCTGCCCAGCTTCGCTTGACTCAGAAAAATCCAAACATGCACCATCAGTAGGTCCTTCATCCTCCTTACACGTTACATCCATAGTGTTGCTGCATAACGCAGACATATGAGCTGGTGAAAATTCATCTGGCTGTAACAACAATGGCTGTGCATCAGTGATTTCACCACTAAATAATTCTTGCGAAGTGTCAAATGCAGCGGATGTGGTGCTAGTAGTAGCGCTGGTGGCTGAGCAAGATGAGGTGTTCTGTGTCGCTAAATACTCAACCACGTCCTGACAATCTTGGGACGTGATGGGACGTGCCTTCTTCCGAGCACTGTACTGTGGGCCAGGTCCACACGAAATTACATTTACACGACCTCGCGCAGACCTGCCGGGTGGCCTTCCTCTGGCTCTGGCACTACCTCTTCCTCTACCTGTTTTGTCCATATCGGGTATGCACGGAGTGGTATATCACACTGCGTGCACTCACGTAGGTAGGTGGGTTCACTTAACTGCACAGGTATGCGCACTGATGCGGTGGGTTCACTGAACAGAACAGGTATACAGTGGCGGGTTCACAGAACAGGTATGCAGTGGCAGGTTCACTGAACACAACAGGTATGCAGTGGCGGGTTCACTAAACAGGTATACAGTGGCGGGTCCACTGAACAGAACAGGTATGCAGTGGCGGGTTCACTGAACACAACAGGTATGCAGTGGCGGGTTCACAGAACAGGTATGCAGTGGCAGGTTCACTGAACACAACAGGTATGCAGTGGCGGGTTCACTAAACAGTACAGGTATACAGTGGCGGGTTCACTGAACACAACAGGTATGCAGTGGCGGGTTCACTAAACAGGTATACAGTGGCGGGTCCACTGAACAGAACAGGTATGCAGTGGCGGGTTCACTGAACACAACAGGTATGTAGTGGCGGGTTCACAGAACAGGTATGCAGTGGCAGGTTCACTGAACACAACAGGTATGCAGTGGCGGGTTCACTAAACAGTACAGGTATACAGTGGCGGGTTCACTGAACACAACAGGTATGCAGTGGCGGGTTCACTAAACAGTACAGGTATACAGTGGCGGGTTCACTGAACACAACAGGTATGCAGTGGCGGGTTCACTGAACAGGTATACAGTGGCGGGTTCACTGAACACAACAGGTATGCAGTGGCGGGGTCACTAAACAGGTATACAGTGGCGGGTCCACTGAACAGAACAGGTATGCAGTGGCGGGTTCACTGAACACAACAGGTATGCAGTGGTGGGTTCACTGAACAGGTATGCAGTGGTGGGTTCACAGAACAGGTATGCAGTGGTGGGTTCACAGCACAGGTATGCAGTGGTGGGTTCACTGAACAGGTATACAGTGGCGGGTCCACTGAACAGAACAGGTATGCAGTGGCGGGTTCACTGAACAGAACAGGTATGCAGTGGCAGGTTCACTGAACACAACAGGTATGCAGTGGCGGGGTCACTAAACAGGTATACAGTGGCGGGTCCACTGAACAGAACAGGTATGCAGTGGCGGGTTCACTGAACACAACAGGTATGCAGTGGCGGGTTCACAGAACAGGTATGCAGTGGTGGGTTCACAGAACAGGTATGCAGTGGTGGGTTCACAGCACAGGTATGCAGTGGTGGGTTCACTGAACAGGTATGCAGTGGTGGGTTCACAGCACAGGTATGCAGTGGTGGGTTCACAGCACAGGTATGCAGTGGTGGGTTCACTGAACAGGTATGCAGTGGTGGGTTCACAGAACAGGTATGCAGTGGCAGGTTCACTGAACAGGTATGCAGTGGTGGGTTCACAGCACAGGTATGCAGTGGTGGGTTCACTGAACAGGTATGCAGTGGTGGGTTCACAGCACAGGTATGCAGTGGTGGGTTCACAGAACAGGTATGCAGTGGTGGGTTCACAGCACAGGTATGCAGTGGTGGGTTCACAGCACAGGTATGCAGTGGTGGGTTCACAGAACAGGTATGCAGCCAGACAGGAACAAGTTAAGCCTAACTAATCTTTCCCTGAGAAACAGTCTGCAGCAGCTCGCCCTGCTCTCACTAACGCAGGCAGCACACGAGTGACCGTAATGGCCGCCGCTGCCTGCCTTATATAAGGGGGGGTGGGGCTCCAGGGGCTAGTGTAGCCTAATTGGCTACACTGGGCCTGCTGACTGTGATGTAGAGGGTCAAAGTTGACCCTCCTTGTGCATTATGGGGCGAACCGAACTTCCGCAAAGGTTCGCCTGCGGGACGCGAACGCGAACCACTGAAGTTCGCATGGAACCGTTCGCAGGCGAACCGTTCGGCCCAACTCTAATCCTGGCTTGTAATTAACAGTTTTAGGCAGTGTTTACAAACAAACTAACCAGCTCCTAATAGGCTCACATATACAGAGTGTGTGAGTCATTTAGAGTGTGCAGGGGGCCTGCAGAGGGTGTGTATCGCTTCTATCCAATGACAAGCAGCCCTGCACATTCCACACATTCAAAGCCTTAGCCCGACAGACACCACAGGGGAAAGATACATTGATTTATTACAGAGACAGTGTAATTAGGAAAGGCTGCAGTAAGCCCCAGCACATTAGAACAGGCATAGGAACTTATAGGATAGAAGAACTAAGGCTGAAAAAATTGTTACAGAGTCTCTTTAAAGCAAATATGAACCGAAAATAAACTTATAAGATCATTTAATTGTATGTGTAGTACAGCTATGAAATAGAACATTAGTAGCAAAGAAAAGAGTTTCGTTTTGTTTTCCAGTACAGGAAGAGTTAAAAAAAACTTCAGTTGTTATCTATGCAAAAGAGCTTCTCTGAGCTATTCGACCCAACTTGGGTCAATACAGTCCTATTTTCTGAAGCACATAAAGAGACTCTGAAGCGAATAAAAATTGCTATTTTTACCTGGTAGTTCACTTCAGTAGTCTCAGTAGATGTAAACCGTCGCATCCCCGAGCCAAAACGAGGGCTTTAGACCCCCCAAATCCCGGGGCAAACATCCACAATTTTCTTGATGGTGGATTTTGCTGCCCGGGGAGGCAGAGCTTTGAGCTGCAGCTCTGCCTCTACTGACGTCAATCGCTGTGCAGATCTCCACCTCTCCCCGCCCCGCTCTATGAAGGAAGACTGAGAGGGGCGGGGAGAGGTGGTGATCTGCAGCGATTGACATCAGTAGAGGCAGAGCTACAGCAGAAAGCTCTGCCTCTCTTAGGAATTGCACCCCGGGCATTTGGGGGATCTAAAGCCCTCGTTTGGGCTCAGGGATGCGGCGGTTTACATCTACTGAGAGTACTGAAGCGAACTACCAGGTAAAAATAGCAATTTGGTTCGCTTCAGTCTCTCTTTAATGAAAAACCGCAACCAAGAACTGAACTTCATCCCAATCAGTAGCTGATACCCCCTTTTACATGAGAAATCCTTTCCTTTTCTCAAACGGTTCATCAAGGGGCTCTGTATGGCTGATATTGTGGTGAAACCCCTCCCACAGTGTGATGTCCGGACCATGGTCCTGACAGTTTCCTGTCTGTGAACCTCATTGCATTGTGGGAAATGGCTGTTTACAGCTGTTTCCAACTGTCAGAAAAGCAAGCAGCATCTCCTTCCACTGACATCACCTGCCAGCAGTAAAAACGTCGCCATGTGATAAATGTCAGAATGTAAACAAGGGAGAGGAAAGATTTTACAATGGGCAAACACTGACTAAATAATTTATACATAATTATTGTAAAAATGAAGCACTTTTTATTACATTATTTTCACTGGAGTTCCTGTTTAAAGAGAATCTATACTCTAAAATTCTTACAATAAAAAGCATATCATTCTACTTATTATTATCTCCTGGGCTGCTCTGTGCTTATTCTGCCACTCCCTGCTGCGATCCTGGCTTGTAATTGCCAGTTTTAGGCAGTGTTTACAAACAAAAGTCATGGCTGCTAACCAGAGTGTGATAGGCTGAGAGGAGCTCAGTCTGTGACTCACACAGAGCCTGCAGGGGGCGTGGAGAGAGTGTGTATAGCTTCTATCCTATCACAAGCAGAACAGCACATTCCAGCCTGAGTGCCTGAGCCTGACAAAGCCGTCAGAGGAAAAAATATTAGATTATATAACATAGATAATACAGCCACTGTGCAACTAGGAAAGGCTGCAGTAAGACAGACCACATTAGAACAGGTATAGGAACTTATAGGATAGAAGAAATAAGGCTGAAAATTTTGTTACAGATATACACACGTTCAACAAGCGCACAACATGCAAACGATCACCCACACGACACAATATACCGCACGACTGGTATGTCCACGCGTCCGGACGCATAAACAAACAACTCATTTACATACTGCACACAATAGCGGAATGACGGACTACACGCCTGTTATCAGTCGCTCGTCAAGTCGTTTGCACGCGTACACATGCCTGATTGTCATCCAGCAGTCTAAAACTAACTAAAGTCAGAAGACAGGCAGTTTTGTTGAGCGTGTGTACGGGCCTTTAAACAGCCGAGAAACCATGAAAGACAGCTTGAGATAAGGTTTTACTGCACGAAAATTCAAAGGTTCATTATTTCTGCTTTGTTTTGTAGCTTAAAAGACAGAGGGTGTTTTTGAAACTGCAACTGTGACTGAATGGGGCAAAGGGGCACAAAGGCGGATAGAAAGGGAAGAGGCTCAAAGGGGCGCAGAGGCGGACACGTGGGGGCACAGAGGCGGATACATTGGGACCAAGGAGGACACAAAGGAGCACAGAGGCAGACACATGGTGGGGCACAAAAGGACACAAGGGGGACAGAGGACTAATGCGGTCGATTTTCCGTCCGATCAATTCTCTGCTCGATTCTCTTATCTTTTATTATCAATTTCCATTCACTTCTATGAGAAATCGAGCGGTAAAACGATCAAAAGTAATATCGGACATGTCGGAAATTATCTATCGAACGCAAAAATATATCGTGTGTACTTAGCAATAGGGAAACAAAAGAGGTACAAAGGGGACATAGTAAATGGAGTAGAACATCCACAAGATGCCCCTTCACTATGGACACAGCAGGTTTAGTATATATTTTTTCCCCCTTGTTTTCGTCCTCTAAACCTAGATGCATCTTATGGTCAGGAGCGCTTTTATAGTCCGAAAAATGCGGCATGTGTTTTAAATTTTACGTTTTTTCACAATGGCGGTCCTTTCATCTTTAGCACTTCTACTTTGATTTGCTCTCCCAAATAGAGTGCGCTTATATTAAAAACGGAATCTGAATGCCTCCTTTAAACATACTTCCTAATCTGATTATACATTCTGATGCTCAGACCCTTGACGCATTGAATTGTGACAAATATTGTGCGCTCCAAACACTGCCTGAAGTTCCGCCCTTTGGTGGCAGGTTCACTTTCATCACTTCTCACCCATTAAGAGAAGATTATGTCTCTGAAGATCAAAATGTCCAAACAATAAACGCCGCGTTCAGAACTCGGAGCTGTTCCACGTAGCGCCCTGTTTTATTCCATCTCTGCTCTGTCTCTCATCAAACGCAAAATAAATAAAAAAAAAAAACGTCCTGTTTAAAATGGGCAATTTACCTGCAAATTGCTGCTTTGTATTTGGTAAAGAAGCGGTTTTCACCTGTCATCTGCTGGGCACAGAGCAATCTTCATTGAAAGGGCTGGGAATGAGTGTTTCTTAAACAATAAAATCCAAACAAGCTGGCATTCTGCATGAAAAATGGCACTTTCCATTCTCCTAACACAATGACTATTCATTTTTTTGATTTACTCGTTTACCGGGCTCGCTGGAGTGTTTGTTGCTATTGTGGGATTATTTGGCAATTGCTGGGAAGTCTTTCATTATAAAGCTCTATGTAGATGTGAGAGGCAGGAGACCGCAGGGCTGCTGTGAGGCCAAGGAGCGGTGTGGTCAGAACCCCTTTTATTGGGTTTAGGATAATATAGTAGTAGGTAAAACAGAGACGCAAATGAGATTAAAGTACATTAAAAACAGTTTTAAAAGGGAGCTATTGGTGGACTTACCTTATATACTCGCGTTATAGAATAATTTAGTTAGCCCCCTCGGCTTATATGCGAGTCAGTGGAGCAGAACGGATGGTGGAGCAGGTTTTGTTACCTGCAGAGGAGTGTAAGGATTGTGCACTAGTGGTCCTGCTCTTGGCGGCTGGCTCCCTGCTAAGTAAGGGCCCATTTACACTTAAAGTGAACCAGAGACGAAGCACCCTCATGTAGTTTACCATATATATCAGTGGAAACATTAGAGAAAACACCTACCCTGCTCTCTGTTTCATTCTGCAGTGCACAGCTTGCTTCTTATCAACTCTGATAAAATCCCAGACTGAGCATTCAGTCTGGCTTTGCTATAATGACTCAGCTATAATGATTCCTGAGCAGAGCCAGCAGGGGGCAGACTTGGGCTTGAAAAGACGTGAGAGAAGTCAGACTGAGCTATAAATATTCCTGAGCAAAGCCAGACTGAATGCTCAGTCGGGGATTTTATCAGGGTTGATAAGAAGCCAGCTGTGCAGTGCAGAATGAAACAGAGAGCAGGGTAGGTGTTTTCTCTAATGTACCCACTGATATATATGGTAAAATACATGCGGGTGCTTCATCTGTGGTACACTTTAATCAGTTGGTGTGCATTAGTACGCGTTGGTATGCGTTTTTTCCATAGCAGTGCATTGTGAAATAGATTGAATGGAATAGAAAATGGGGCAAAGGGGCACAGTTAAAACGTGTTAAGGGTGAAAGGTGCCATAGGAAAACATGGGCATTACTTTGAAAATCAGTTTACTTTCAGTTATAACTGAGAGCAACTGATGAAGTGTAAACGGGGCCTAAGTGCTCCCCATTCCCCACACCATGGTGTGCAGAGTGTGCTGCTCAAGACTACCTGTGTCCCCTGGCTTGTGGAGTGGAGTGGAGCGGAGCGTGCAAGCAACGTGTCAGTGGTGCAATGATCGGGGATTCTTCGTGTGCGGCGGCAATCGCTGTGTCTCTTATCTATGACGCCATCTAGTGGCTGCTTGAGACACAGCTGTATCATCCGTGGGGCCCATCTGCCTATGGGGAGGGGGACTGACTTGTACTGGGGAAACATCTGGCTACTGTGTGAAGGGGCTATACTGAGGAGGGGGATTATATGCGAGTCAATCACTTTTTTCCTTTTTTTTTAGGGAAAAGTGGGTACCTCGGCTTATACGCAGGTTGGCTTATATGCGAGTATATATGGTACCTCCCAGCAAGTGGTCTGTATTCAAAACAGATTGGTGTGATGATAATTCCTGTGGTTAGCGGAACCCCAGGATCATCTAAGGGAAAAGCAAGACCAGGAGCTCCAAATTGTCGGTGTAACTATTAATGAATATACAGGTAGTCTCCCCGATGAACTAACGAGATAGGGAATTTAGGTTTCTTCTTAATAAAGTGAACCTCCAGACTAAAAATCTACTCAGCAGCACTGAAAAGGCTTGGTGTTTCTTTAACAGGTTCGCAGCATCAGAACTTTGTTTTTCATACCCAAGCCTCATTTTTAGCTGCTTAGAAGCTAAGCTCCGCCCCATCAAAGAAAACTGCCTGGGCACTTTTCCCCTGATGCTGTGCAAAGCATAGCGGGATTTTTAATGTTGTAGTTCTCGTTGCCTAGCAACTGGGAAAGGTGATCAGGACACAGGACAGTTGGAACTGTGTCTGATGCTCCCTGTCACCTCCTTTCAACCAAAAAGATGGCTGCCCCCATTAAATCACAAACATTTGCCTGTTCTTTTAAAACAGGGTGAGTAAGGGCTCTTTTCCACTACAGCGTTTGCGATGGCTGAATCGCAAAACCGCAAACCGCTAGTGATTTTTCAAATCGCTACAGTTTGCTTTTAACATAGGAATCGCGGTAGGTCATTTCCACTACCGCGATTTGTTCTTTACCTTATCGCGATCGCGCGGCGGAACGATTATTGCCGCGATTTTGCTATGCAGTTCATAGCATAGCAAAATCGTGATCGCAAACGTCGGAAAATCGCCGCGAAATTTTGTGCATTTGCTAAATCGCAATCACTAGCGTTCAGCGCGAACGCTAGTGATTGCTAGTGGAAAAGGGCCCTAAGAGATTATATTGCCGATCTATTTTAATTAACATAACTAATGTAACTTAATGATAGTATGTTTGTTTGGGCTGAAGTTCCTCTTTAACCTGAATCTGTCTATAAGTCGAAACACTGTGCTATCTCTGTCCTCCTCTCTGCCCCCCTGTGCCTCCAGTGTCCCCCTCTGGGTCACCTCTGCCCCCCCCCCTCCCCCCGGGCCATACCACACACACACTGTCACCTCTGGCCTCCTGGTCCCCCAGAACAACAACAGAAGAATCTAATTTTACCAGTTTAAAAAACGTTTTTTTTTTCTACAAGGTCTTTTTGAAAGACGATCAAATTTCACGTTTTCAAACCATTTGTATTGGCAGGTCGTTTGTAAGTCGGGTGTTCATAAGTCGGGGGTGTACCTGTACTCACAAAGGTGGGTTACAAAAGCTTTGCAAACACCTTCAGAGCCTGCGGGAAACTGACAGTCCCCGCTTGGTTTTCGAGGTCTTTGAAACAGAAACCTGTTGGTCGCACTCCTTAAAGTTCTTTAGGGGAACAGCTTAAAAACGATTACCTCTCATCAGAGGTGTAAGACTGATAATACCAAAGGGTGGAGGGGTGACCAGTATAAAAAAAAAAAAAAAAAAACTCTTTTAAAAACAGTCTAAAAAAGGAGAGGTGGGGGTTGGACTTACCTCTCCTGAAGAGCACAGACAGTCTTACTGAGAAAAAGTTTAACTCCAGCACTATAAAGACAACACATTTTGCGGTTGCTTGCCCGCTTCCTCGGGTCAATTTAGATCAAAAGTGCCTTTTTGTCTGGCTCCACTGTGTGTGACCACCTCTATGGAGTGGCAGAAGACCACACGACTGCTGTGAGGCCAAGGAGCAGTGTGGTCAGAACCCCTTTTGTTGATTATAGGATGAATCATAGTCGCAAATAAGATTAAAATACACTAAAACTGTTTAAAAAGGGAGGTAGTGGTGGCCTTACCTCCCAGCAGAACACACAAGCAGTGTGCATTCAAAACAACTCTTTATTAAGTAAAAAAACTCCACTTGCATTGCATCTTGCAGGTCACACCTGCTTCCTCAGGCAAACATAGACAGGAGTATCTGTTAAGAGAAAGCAGCAAGTTTGGCGCATCCTCACCTGGTTTTACGATAAGTACAAAGGAAAAATAACTGTGGTAAACAATTGGCTGCAGGAACAGTTACACAGGGCATTGTCCAATACTACATTGTTACGTGCAGCTCTAAATGACAATCAAATACTAAAGCTACATACACACTGCCAATTGCTGTGGCCCGCCGAGATCGGAAATTCATTCTTCTGGCGACAGTTTGAGGCTGACTTCTGTACAGATCTATCCCTGGGCAAGAGGCTAGCAACGCATCTCCTACTATGGAGGAACATGTGGCTCATGAGAAAGCTGCTTCCGGAAGGTGGGATGAGTGGGAAAACATGTGCTTGGGGGTCGCTTGGGCGGTTCTGAGATGAGGCTTCTGAGTGACTGGGCAGGGTGAGTGTGTAAAGGATCGGGGTTGACAGGAACATGTTCAGGTTGCAAGGAGGAGGGGCACAGACAGCCATCTGAGAAGGTTGTACTCTATAAACATGGATGTCCGTGGTGCAGATCCTGATCACGCACTTTAAAGAGACACTGAAGCGAAAAAAATATATGATATAATGAATTGGTTGTGTAGTACAGATAATTACTAGAACATTAGAAGCAAAGAAAATATTCTCATATTTTTATTTTCAGTTACATAGTTTTTTTTATATCATTGCATCATTCTCTAAGATTTGCCGTTTACACACTACTCAGCATTCTAAATTATTTTACAGAGCAGCCGTGAACTTTTGACCTGTCCTCTGCAGAGAAAAAGAGAATATAGTGCCAGACACTTGAGATAACAAACTTCAGAAGACAGAGCTCTCTGTGACTTTGAAAGTTGTGGAGCTCAGTGGCTTTTTTTTTGCATAGATAACAACTGAAGTTTCTTAACTCTTCCTGTACTGGAAACAATATTAGACTCATATATCTGCTGCTAATGTTTTATTTCCTAGCTGTACTACACATACCAATCATCATATCATATTTTTTTTTCGTTTCAGTGTCTCTTTAAAAGATACTTATTTGATATGAGTTAATCCAGAAACATCTACATGGATAAAAATACCCTGTATATACTCGAATACAAGTTGACCTCATGTATAAGTCGACTCCAATATTCAACCCTCAAGCTGGAATTTTGTATTCACTCAAGTATAAGTCTACCCAGCAAAGTTAATGGCTGCACTTGGGGCCTAGGCAGGGTTAATGACTGCACTGCATACAGTATTGCAGCCATGAACCCCTCCTGTCCCTTAAAGTGGATCCGAGATGAACTTTTATACAATGCATAATTGTGTTCCTTACACATAGTTTATAGGGCATTCCTCAAGCCAAATACTTTTTTGTTTTGTTTTAATACTCTAATTCCCTCGCCCACAGCTTCTCCAAAACGCCAAGGCACTCAGACCCATGTGGCAAGGGCTTATGGGAGCTCAGTCTGGGCAGGAGGAGGTTACTAGCTAGAGATTTCAGAGGCAGAGGGGAGGGGGGAGTGAATTTTTCACAGGCTGAGGGGTGGAGATGCAGTTGCAGATTACCTGTGTAATGATGACAAACAAAACATGGCCGCTTTCATTGTATCACAGGAATAAATCATCATAGACTGTTAAAGCTGTATGCAGCCAGATTTGCTGTGTAAACTATCTAAACTTTAGATAAGATACATAGACAAGTTACTTGTTATACTTCGTTTTTCATCTCGGATCTGCTTTAAGTGCACCAATACCTCCTCCAGGCCCCCAAGTGCTGCAATTATTCACTCCCTTTTATGCAGCGCAGTATTTCCCCCTGCCCCTTTCCTTGTTAATTGTTGTTGCCAGGACTTTCAGAGCTGTGTTTTCTTTCCTCAGAGTATCACTTACCACAGGGTACATTGCTGCAAATGGGAATGTCACTATTAGTACACACATTAATCAGTTTGCTCAGTGTTGCCCGTGACTTGTGTAAAAGTAAATCCCTATACTTATACGAAGTGAATAAGATCAACATTTCTAGACTTATACAGTATATACAGTAATCTCTTTAGCACAGGTCTAGGAAATCATTTCTGTGCAGAATTAGACTTTAAAAAGGTATGTTTACTGTAGGCACTTATATCAATGGCTACTGAACACGATGGTGTATTGCAAATAAATTATGATTAAAAAAATAATAGCGGATAGCTTTTAGAAAATGGTAAACAGACTACAAGATGGTAAACAGTCAGCAGCTGGTAAAATGCTGTCATTAGTTGTTTGGTGCCAGGCAGCTCTGCCAACGCACCTGTGCAGGAACAGCAGAGAAGAGAGCCTGGCATCGGGCGATGGGATATGATGTGCGTTTTGCTAGAAAATGTTTTAACTGCATTCAGTGTCAACCTGGAAAATTATTATCATTATTAAGTGATTTCACTGATTTGTATAATGTAATTTATGTCAGCGGTGAATGGATCTGAATGCCAAGCACACTGCTAAATACACAGGTGAAGTGCAGTATATCATTGGATATAACAGTTGTGTGCCGAGGTGAGAGTCATATGGAGGCTGCCATATTTACAGTATTTCCTTTTAAACAATACCCAGTTGTCTGGCTGTCCTGCTCACCCTTTGGGTCATTAGTCTGGATCACATACCCTAAACAAGCATGCAGCTAATCCAGTCGGACTTGAGTCAGAAGCATCTGATCTGCATGCTTGTTCAGGGTCTGTGGCTAAAAGTATTAAAGGCAGTGGACCAACAGGACAGCCAGGCAATGTGCGTTGTTTAAAAGTAAATAAATATGTCAGCCACAAGTAATCAAACATCAATAATTTCCCTACAGAAGTTGGATTACAAGAGCTGGAAAATTGCATACATTTTTATTTGTGGGTACACATGAGGTTGATCATACTAACATTCAGTCAATCTTGTTGGATGGTTGAAGGGTACCTGAAGTGATGAGAATATGCAGGCTGCCATATTCATTCCCTTATAAACAATGCCAGTTGCCTGGCTGTTACGCCGAGCTTTAGGCTTTAGATGTTTCGGAGCCACACATCTACAACCGGTATGTAGATAGTGGAGTCAGACCAGAGTCAAAGCATTCGATCTGCTCATTCTGGACCAGTGACCTATAGTATTAGAGGTAGAGCATCTGGCATAGTTTATTAGAGAACTAGTCCCCCCCCCCCCCTTACCATTGCTGCAATGGTCTGATCCCCAAGGGCCCATCCTCCCACCCTCCAGAAACCCTCCCCTAGTGGCAGCTTTCCTCCTCATGCAGAGTGATGGAGGGTTCAAGCAGAGCATAATTACCTGCCCATACCAGCCATGTTTCCTTCCTGTCATCTCCATTCTGCTCAGCCACATCTTCATCCCTGTGACCTATTGTGGGGGTCACTGGTCTATTGCTATCACATGATCAGCACCAGGGCACGGCAGTGGATCTGTGATTGGGCAGAACAAATGGAATCGCCGAACTGATGTGAAGAGATCCCCGGAAAGAAGTGCGAATGTCTGAGGAATATGACTTTACAGAGACAGAGTAAAGGTATGTAGCTATCAATGCTACAAAGAACATACAGATACCTTTTACTCATAAAATACTTTAGGTAGAGTATAAATCTTCATGTTAGATGGTGATGTTCTGTACAAGGCCTGTAGATTCCTCCAGCACTGTGTTACATTAAAGCGAGAAGCAGTTTAGCGCTGTGTACAATATGGTAACCTCACCTCATTGTTTCCTTCCAGGCAGAACAGGACATGCGGAAGTAGTCCGAGTTGTCTACAAGCCAGAAGACATCAGCTTCAACAAATTACTCAAGGTCTTCTGGGAGAACCATGACCCAACTCAAGGTAGAGTCCTGGGAGGAGGTCTAATTATCTTACTAATTACAGGGGGGATTGTTGGATTCTTCAGCTGCTTCTTTGAGAACAATAATGAAGTCACAAGACATATGACTGTATCTGCTAACCAATGAAAGGGAGAAGGATGTAGACAATCCAAACTAAAGGTGCATACACGCACTACGGAAGCCAGCAACGGGTCCGTCAGACCCTCCTGCTGGGCGGACTTTCAGCAGACAGCATTGCGTGTGTACGCACTGCCGGCGGACTGATAAGGCTGTTCCTGAACGAGCCGCTCAACGGATCGTTCAGAAACAGCCTTATCAGTTCGTACACACGTGCTACACACGCACTACTATCTGCTGAAAGTCCGCCCAGTGGGAGGATCTGACGGACCCGTTGTTGGCTTCCATAGTGCGTGTATACGCACCTTAAAGAGACTCTGTAACAAAAATGTCATCCTTTTTTCTATCATCCTACAAGTTCCTAAACCTATTCTAATGTGCTCTAGCCTACTGCAGCACTTTCTACTATCACCATCTCTGTAAAAAATCTATGTATCTTTCCCCTGTCGGACTTGTCGCCCTGTGTCTGGAAGGCTGCCAACTCTTCCGTGCTGATCTGTTATGCACACACCCTCCAGGCCCCTCTATGCACACTCCAGTGTCTGTGTTATTTACATAAGCCAGCAGCATCTCTGCTATCTTATCAGTGAGAGAATAGAGCTGGATAAAATTCCTCCTCTGTTAGGCTGTGAAAGGAGCTGGCTGACACATACTGAGGAATTACAGACAGGGCAGAGCTGTCTGCAGGAAGAACCGATCAGCCTGTCACTCTTCAGTGGATGAGAGCTGCAGGGGGACAGAAGGTAAACACACAAGTGATCTCTTGAGATTCAAAAGGAATGCTGTATACAGCCTGCTTGTGTATGGATGTATTTTCTATGTGTGGACATACTGTACATCAACCTACTTCCTGTTTTGGTGGCCATTTTGTTTGTTTAGAAACAAACTTTTTACAACTGTTTTTGACTACTTTTAATGCGGCGGGGAGCGGCGAAATTGTGACAGAGGGTAATAGGAGAGGTCCCCTAACGCACTGGTATGTTTACTTATGTGCGATTTTAACAATACAGATTCTCTTTAACAATGTCCTTGCCTAACGGTATCTCATTCTCAGATAAGGTCTCCCTAGACAGAAGCCACTTTCCTTCCCTTTTAAGGACCAGAGGATTATTGCAACGTCAAGTGTGTGGACAGTTTCACAGTGTATTCCTTCCTCTGTGTTTCCCCACCGCCACCACATAAGGCCAGTAGAGCATATCTGTGATTAGATTATAAAAAATAAAGCAGATGAAAATACTCTTTCCATTGCTCAAATCACCATTTTATTATTTCAGTAGAACTCTGCTACAGCGAAATGCAGAATTTTCTGCGGCCCATAGACAGTCATTACAAGTCCGTCGCTCTGCATTCAACACTACCGGCAAAGCACATGCCGCTATCCCTATTGTGCGCCCAGCCTTAAAGGGAACCTAAAGTTAGAGGGAGATGGAGGATATCATATTTATTTCCTTTTAACCTCCTTGCCGGTTATCCCGAGCTCAGCTCGGGGTAACCTGTGCAGGAGGATTTCTCAGGCCCCGCTGGGCCGATTTGCATAATTTTTTATTTGTTACAAGCAGCTAGCACTTCGCTAGCTGCTTGTAACATTCGACCGTCGCCGATCCGCCGCTACCCGCCGAGCCGCGCCCCCCCCAGGCCCCTGCGCAGCCTGGCCAATCAGTGCCAGGCAGCGCTGAGGGGCGGATCGGGATTCCCTGTGACGTCCATGACGTCGGTGACGTCATCCCGCCCCGTCGCCATGGCGATCGGAGTGGGTGGGGGGATGCCCATGTCTTTTTTCAACCAAAATAACTATGTAACTATGTAACTATGTAACTATGTAGCGAGCCCTCGGCTCGCTACATTATTTGGAAAAAATAAAAAAAAAGTGCTGCGCTGCCTCCTTGCCGGGGAGAATTAGACCGGCAAGGACAATGCAATGCACAGCATTGTCAGCACAATACATACATTTCAGTATAGTAGTCAGCATTATTTCAGGGTATAGCTGAAGATTACTACTAAAGTATGATACATATATTCAGTAAAAGCTAACACTGTACAATACCCTACTGCTACTATATCCAGTAAGGAGCGCTAATGCTAGGTACGCACCATACAATTTTCTGTTAGATTTACCTGTCAGATCGATTTTATCCAACATGTCCGATCTAAATCGATTTTCATTGAACTGAATGAAAATCAATCGAAAAAACGATAAAAACATCGAAGAATCGATCCAAATTTCACATCGGATATGTTGGAAAAAATAGATCTGGCAGGTAAATCTAATGCGGGGAATACACAATGAGATTTTTCAGATTTACTATCCGATTGTTTTTCTGATCGATTGTTCGATCGTTTTTCTGATCGATTTCTATTCACTTGTATGAGAAATCGATAAGAAAAACGATAACAGATCAGATTGGACATGTCGGAAATTATCTATCGAACCATCTTATCTGCCAAAAAATCTCATGGTGTATTCCCAGTATAACAGAAATTTGTATGGTGTGTACCTAGCATAACTCATGATGTACGAAGAAGGACAAGGAAGGAAAGAAGTAAGAAGATTAGAAGTCTCCAGCCGTCGGGTCAGCTCCACACTAAACAGCATTGTTACGGTCTTGATTTGTGTTCATATGTTAAAGAATCTGCTTATTTTTGAAGAGCAGACCTGAACTTCCTGCGCTTGTGAGCGGAAATATATCACAGAGATTTGTGCTCTACTTCCCAGAGCTCCAAAGTTGTCATCTGAACTACTTCTTAGCATCGGAGACTTTTCCGAGGACCGTACCGTTTTTAGCCGCCACATAAAGAAGTCGTCATCTGCATATAATTAGGGTCCGGGATTGACATTGTATTGCTAATGAGCAGCAGATGTGTCATTTCTCTCAAGTGAGGGAACAGCTGTGCGACCGCAGAAGGGGAATGAACGTCCCCCCCCCCCCCCCCCCACCCAAGCCAGCGTTCTGAGTTCTGACGCTGCCCTGCCTTCTACTGACACAGCTTTGCAGATCACAGAGCCTCATGCGCATGGACCTGCTACTAGCAAATTATACCAGGACCAGGGGAGGACTGGGACCTTTTGGCCTGGAGGGAAAACAAAAACTAGAGGCCCGTTTTCACCGCAGCCCAAGTCCAACTGACATCATACACGTGCCCCACGTGCTATATGCCAGTAGTCACATGGGAAATACAGTAAGAACACTTGAGAGACAACAGCTGGGGTTTCTGTCGCATTCAGAATTTATCATCAGAATTCACCTGCAAGCAGCCCTTTTGGAGTCTAAGGACTGTCTGCAAGCAGCCCTTCTGGAGTCTAAGGACTGTCTGCAAGCAGCCCTTCTGGAGTCTATTGACTGTCAAAAACTTTTCAACCTAGACAATACCTTATGTAGCTGTGCACATGCAGTCATTTTAACAATGGTGAGAGACTAGACAGATTTCTTTTCACATGGACCCTGCAGGCAAGTCTCTGCTCTGCATCATACTGTTTATATTTACCAGTTTGCGTGCCCTCTAATTGCTCTGAAATTGGGTGTTTATTTCTCTCAGCTAGCCTAGTGGTTCACATTGCCTTATACAAAAACATGAAAGGACCAGGCACTGTACCAGCCCTAAATCATTAAATGAGAGGCAGCCTGGGGGGAAATATTCCCCTTTCCCCCCTGGCCAGTCCACCCATGACCAGGACACCACTTACTGCATTTATATACCACTTTCAGAATGCTTAAAGCAAACCTGAAGCGAAAAATATATTTTTATTTTCAGTTATATAGCTTTTTTTTTTTAATAACATTGCATCATACTGTCACAGTTCCAGTTTAGAAACCACACTCTGTATTTTAAGCTTTAAAACAAAGCTGAAATAATGACCCTTTGAACGTTGCTGCAGTAAAACCTTATCTCAAGCTGTCAGGACTTCTGCTTTCAGTTTCTATATTTTCTGGTAGTAGAGAGAGATCAAAGCATTCCAGGAATTTACAGGACAACGAGTTCTGCCCACTGAGGTCAAAAGCAGTACACTTATCTCACATGAGATAACTCTATTGAAGCTGCTAATGGGTTTAACCTACCTGGCGGTAAGCCTGACACAGTGTCGGGGTACACACCGCAGGGGATCACATCGCCCGAGGAGGATTTTATAAAATAAAATGTGTTACATATTGTTAAGCTAGCACTTGGCTAGCTAACTATGTTGGCCAAGTCCCTCCGGTCCCCTCCGATCGCCCCCGGTATACGTACCCCCAGGGATCCCGCGATGGCACAGCCTCCCAATCAGCACCCGGCTTCGCTATGGGGAGGATCGGAACTGCGCATGACGTCATGTCCGATCGTCGCCATAGCGACAAGTGATGCTAATTGGGTAGCTGCGGCTCTCGCGGGATCACGGACGGGTGAGTGTTGCTGGCGGCGATCGGGCGGGTCAGAGAGGTGCCGGGGGACTTGGGCCACATAGTTAGCTAGCCTAGTGCTAACTAACATAAAAAAAGACCATTTAATTAAAAAAAATCCCTCCTGCGGACGCAGCCACTTAAACTGCATACCGCCAGGGAGGTTAAGAACCATTATCAGGAAAAACTGTAAAATGCATGTGAACACATACATATAACAGTATAATTTATTTGTTTATTTATGTATTTATATAGCGCCTACATATTATGCAGCGCTGTACAGAGTATATTATCTTGTCACTAACTGTCCCTCAGAGGGGCTCACAATCTAGTCCCTACAATAGTCATATGTCTATATTGTGTAGTGCATGTATCATAGTCTAGGGCCAATTTAGAGCGAAGCCAATTAGCTTATCTGCATGTATTTGGGATGTCTCAAGAAACCGGGGAGCCTGGAGGAAACCCACACAGACACGGGGAGAACATACAAACTCCTTGCAGATGTTGACCTGGCTGGGATTTGAACCGGGGACCCAGTGCTGCAAGGTTAGAGCGCTAACCACTACACATAATGCACTATAAATTACTTATTCCCATGCTGTAGTGACTTATATTAGGTAGTAAAGATGTGACACATCTGACAGGTTTTAGACAAGTCCATCTCCTCATAGGGGATTCTCAGTATTTACTTTATTGTTTACAAAAGCACTCCCTGCAGAAGCTCTGTACAAATACATTGGCTGGTCTCCCTCGGAATGAGCCACTGCCATTCACTAAGTGCTTCTGAAAATGAAAAAACCCCTGAGAATATTCATTGAGGAGGTAGACTAGTCAGGTGATGTATTCTTACTGTAGGAAAAAGGTCGTTTATAGTGTTACTCCATCTGGGGCAAATGTACATTATATGAATTAATTTAGATAAATACATTTTTCGTGATAGTCAACAGTTCATATATTTTAGCTTTGGGACACTTGAAAGACTGTATCATTGAGCAGAGACAATAAGATGTTACATCTACTTTTTGAGTTTTTAAACATAAAATAATGTGTGATCGCTAAAAAAAAGTCATTTTTAGGAGGATAGTTACAATTGTTTATCTCATTTGTTTATTTTCACTTCTGGTTTACATTAGGTTTTGGGATAAAGAGGAGAAATAACCTAATAAAATGTGAGCTTTTTACCTAAAGTACCATATATTCTTGAGTATAAACTGAGCTTTTTTGCTCCTCAAATGCCCCACAGTGCAAAACCTCGGGTAAAAAATCTGGAAAAATACGGTACTTTAAAAGACTCCTGAGGTGAGAGGTATGAGGTGGCTGCCATATTTATTTTCTTTTAAAGAGAACCTGTAACAAAAAGAAGTTCCCCTGGGGGGTACTCACCTCGGGAGTGGGAAGCCTCAGGGTCCCAATGAGGCTTACCCCATCCCTGTAGCTGCAGGCAGTCCAGCGCTGGCTCCCCCGAAGTGTCCGGCAATCCTCCCTCAACAAGTCTGACAAGCGCTGATTTATTTACCTTCCCTGGCTCCAGCGCAGGCACAGTATCGGCTCTCCGCACGGAGATAGGCGGAAATAGCCGCTCTACTACGCGGGTGCAGGAGAATTGTGCCTGTGCAGTAGAGCGGCCCGACAGCGATCGGCTATTTCCGCCTATCTCCGAGCGGAGAGCCGATACTGCGCCTGCGCTGGAGCCGGGAAGGGTAAATATTTACATCCCCGCTGTTCGGGGAGCTTTATCTCCGCCTCCGTGGGACCGAGGAGGACGGGGGAAGCCTCAATAGGATCCGGAGGTTTCCCCCACCCGAGCTGAGTACCCCCCAGGGGAGGTTTTTTTTCGTTACAGGTTTTGTTTAAACTATACTGGTTGCCTCGCACTCCTGCTGATGTTTCTAGCATCAGTAGTATCTGAATCACACACCTGACACACGCATGCGGCGAATCCAGTCAAACATCTTATCTGAATGCTTGTTCAGGATCCATGACCAAAATTATTAGAGGCAGAGAATAAGCAGGATAGCCAGACAATGTGCATTGTTTAACAGGAAATACATATTGCAACCTCCATATCCCTTTCACTTGAGGTGTCCTTTAAATGATACCTTATTATTTTAAGAACAGGGGGAGCAGACATCTTTAGTGAGCTCTCCTCATGTCCATTGCTCCCCCTTTCTCCTCTGTCCCCCTCCGGTACAGCCAAACAACCCCTTAAACGTAGCTCCTGGCCAGGGTGGTCGCGGCTGACTGCAGGCACTGCCCGGTGACGTGCGTCCTTGTAAACGCGCCCGTGGCCCGGGAGTGCTTTGCGCAGGCGCACTATGATGTAGTTGTGACGTTACAACTACATAGTGTGTCCGCGCAGAGAGCTCCCGGCCATGGGCACGCAAATAAGGATGTGCATCGCCTGGGAGCGCCTGCACAGTCAGCTGCGACCACCCCGGACAGGAAGTATGGTCGGGGGGGGGGGGGTTGTTAGGCTGTACCGGATAGTGACAGAGGTGAAGGGGTGGAGCCTACTAAACATGCCTACTCCCCCGTTTTTAATTTAATTTTTCTCTAAGGTATCCGTTAAGCTGAAATAATACCTCAGTGGAAATAGTCCCTAGCATGTTGCCATGGTAAGGTCCCGCTTTCTCTTTTTGCCTTGGCACCGGCGCACACGGTGGTCAAGGTCATCATATGCAAGTAAATAACAAAGGCCAAGTCGAACGTGCCAAGTCTGAAAATAGTTTGGCAACACCTCTGCAACAAGAAGACTATATTGCTGAAATAAAACAAATGCAGCTATCATCTGTATTTTTACCCCTTCTGTGCGTGAGACGTTCTCTGGCGATAATGGCGGTTTTGCTGCTCACGATTGCGGAGACAATGAGAAGAAACGGCTCTCGGAAGAGCGCTGGTCTTTTCACGTTCCCTTTCATCGGTGCCAACTCGTAATCTCCCTCTCCGTATGTTTCCAAATAGCTTCACTGGTGAGGCTTTATGTCCCTGTCTATATGGCCTATTTTCCCGCGATTTATATATAGAAATCTCATAATCTGGAGCGGCACAGATAGCCGGCCTTCGAGGCCTCCCGCCGTTCTCCCGTGAAAGTTTTTTTGTTAGATGTCCAACTTCAGAAGTTGGAAACTAAGCTTAAAAAAAAAAGGAATCTGCGCACAGCAGATTGCCAGATGCTACAGGCATGGACGGATAAACGCTATCGCTGGCTCTGCTATCAGTATAACGTTACCGCAGTTGAATTGCATACATGTGCAGATCAGTTTATCTGTCTAGTTTACACATTTACAAAGAGCTGACAGCACTCCCTGCAGCTTTTTAAAAGGACCGCTATCGCGAAAATTGTAAAATTTAAAATGCATGTAAACACATACAGATCAGTACGTTTCTTCCAGAGTAAAATGAGCCATAAATTACTTTTCTCCTCTCTTGTTTTCAGTTATAGTAGGTGGTAGAAATCTGACAGAACCCACAGGTCCATCTTCTCATGGGGGATTCTCGGTGTTCTCTTTATTTTCAAAAGCACTTAGTGAATGGCAATTGCTCCATTCAACTGCCAAAAAAGTGTATGGTGAGCAGGGAGGCTGGCCAGTGCCATTGTATAAATCCTTATCAGGGAGTGTCTTCATAAGAAATAAAAGACATGCTGAGAATCTCCAATGAAGAGATGGACTAGCCCAAAACCAGTCTGTTTAAATAGTAATAGTAGTAGATCTTGTGTGGCATCCATGTTGTCCATTCTGGCTGCTGTTTGTGTAGAATCCCATCATATGTAAACGGTATGGATTATATTACATTTCCTTTGGAGAGTGCTGGACATTCCCTCAACTATGCAAATGGCATGTGTTTGCATCTCCTATAAAGTCTGCCTATAATGACATTTAAATATATCACCTAGCCAGCAGCCCGTTCAGTAACTTAACCTAAGTGAAAAGACTAGAAGTGTTCTGTATAGAGACAGTGTGTAGAATAGGAAGTGGCATGAGCACATGAATAGGCTGCCTGGTGTCATCTTAGGATGCAGGAAACTCTGATGTTTGCATACATGTAAAAGTAAGCCTGGATGTACCAAGAAGGACGTCACCCTTTCTATAGATTCGTTGTAAAAAAGAGAATAGTAGTAGATCGGCACTGGAGTGCATGGTGGCAATGGGGGTATCGGGTGCAGGTAGCTGTGCCTCCGCACTATAGATGCATATAGTAGAGCACAGAAGCAGAAATAATCCGCCCACCAACTATTTTTGCTTGCAGTCAAGTTTCACCTTTAATTACAACCCCATCATCCCGACATACAATGCAGTAATTGATGGGGTTGTAATGAAAGGTGACACTTGTCTGCAAGCAAAAATAGTTGGTGGCCGGATTCTTTCTGCTTCTGTGCTCTACCCTTTTTATAGAATAGAAGGACATTGGATTATTTTTGGATTAAAAGGAAATTGGATTATTTTTGATTTAGACGTTTGGATAGCCCCGTGCAGGGCTGGATTTCTGCAAAGGCCCGGGCCTTGGGCGGCTGCAGCCTAAGGGGGCACCTGAAAATGAAAGAGGGTTTGCAACATATGAAAGAAGAGGCTGAAAATGGGGAGCAACACATGAAAAAGTGAAACGGATGCCCAAGGTTTCTGTTAATGAAACAGAGGGGCTGCTGCTCATGGATGATACACATGGAAGAGGGGGCTGCACATGGAATGAAAGGGAGCTGCTGTACATGGATGATACACATGGAAGAGGGGGCTGCACATGGAATGGGAAGTGCTGCTGTACATGGATGATACACATGGAAGAGGGGGCTGCACATGGAATGGGAAGTGCTGCTGTACATGGATGATACACATGGAAGAGGGGGCTGCACATGGAATGGGAAGTGCTGCTGTACATGGATGATACACATGGAAGAGGGGGCTGCACATGGAATGAAAGGAAGCTGCTGTACATGGATGATACACATGGAAGAGGGGGCTGCACATGGAATGGGAAGTGCTGCTGTACATGGATGATACACATGGAAGAGGGGGCTGCACATGGAATGAAAGGGAGCTGCTGTACATGGATGATACACATGGAAGAGGGGGCTGCACATGGAATGGGATGGGGCTGCTGTACATGGATGATACACATGGAAGAGGGGGCTGCACATGGAATGGGAGGGGGCTGCTGTACATGGATGATACACATGGAAGAGGGGGCTGCACATGGAATGGGAGGGGCTGCTGTACATGGATGATACACATGGAAGAGGGGGCTGCGCATGGAATGGGAGGGGGCTGCTGTACATGGATGATACACATGGAAGAGGGGGCTGCACATGGAATGGGAGGGGGCTGCTGTACATGGATGATACACATGGAAGAGGGGGCTGCGCATGGAATGGGAGGGGTGCTGCTGTACATGGATGATACACATGGAAGAGGGGGCTGCACATGGAATGGGAGGGGCTGCTGTACATGGATGATACACATGGAAGAGGGGGCTGCACATGGAATGGGAGGGGGCTGCTGTACATGGATGATACACATGGAAGAGGGGACTGCGCATGGAATGGGAGGGGCTGCTGTACATGGATGATACACATGGAAGAGGGGGCTGCACATAGAATGGGAGGGGTGCTGCTGTACATGGATGATACACATGGAAGAGGGGGCTGCACATGGAATGGGAGGGGCAGCTGTACATGGATGATACACATGGAAGAGGGGGCTGCACATGGGATGGGAGGGGGCAATGCTGTACATGGATGATACACATGGAAGAGGGGGCTGCACATGGGATAGGAGGGGGCAATGCTGTTCATGGATGATACACATGGAAGAGGGGGCTGCACATGGAATGGAAGGGGCTGCTGTACATGGATGATACACATGTAAGAGGGGGCTGCACATGGAATGGGAAGGGCTGCTGTACATAGATAATACACATGGAAATGGGGGCTGCACATGAAATGGGAGGGATGATGCTGCACAAGAAAGGGGAGTCACCAGCACCCACCGCACCAACAGGTACCCCACCTCCATTCTATTTTATCCACAGTGCCAGCCAGCCACGTTTTTGTATGTATTATACAGGATCTTCTCAAAAAATTAGCATATTGTGATAAAGTTCATTATTTTCTGTAATGTACTGATAAACATTAGACTTCCATATATTTTAGTTTCTAATACACACAACTGGAGTAGTTGAAGCCTTTTATTGTTTTAATATTGATGATTTTGGCATACAGCTCATGAAAACCCAAATTTCCTATCTCAAAAAATTAGCATATTTCATCCGACCAATAAAAGAAAAGTGTTTTTAAAACAAAAAAAGGCAAACTTCAAATAATTATGTTCAGTTATGCACTCAATACTTGGTCGGGAATCCTTTTGCAGAAATGACTGCTTCAATGCGGCGTGGTATGGAGGCAATGAGCCTGTGGCACTGCTCAGGTGCTATGGAGGCCCAGGATGCTTCGATAGCAGCCTTAAGCTCATCCATAGTGTTGGGTCTTGCGTCTCTCAACTTTCTCTTCACAATGTCCCATAGATTCTCTATGGGGTTCAGGTCAGGAGAGTTGGCAGGCCAATTGAGCACAGTAATACCATGGTCAGTAAACCATTTACCAGTGGTTTTGGCACTGTGAGCAGGTGCCAGATCGTGCTGAAAAATGAAATCTTCATCTCCATAAGGCTTTTCAGCAGATGGAAGCATGAACCTACTTTTGAACCAGAAACAGCGGCAGAAGCGCCAGGCCTGAGCTACAGAGAAGCAGCACTGGACTGTTGCTCAGTGGTCCAAAGTACTTTTTTCGGATGAAAGCAACTTTTACATGTTATTCGGAAATCAAGGTGCCAGAGTCTGGAGAAAGACTAGGGAGAGGGAAATGCCAAAATGCCTGAAGTCCAGTTTCAAGTACCCACAGTCAGTGATGGTCTGGGGTGCCATGTCAGCTGCTGGTGTTGGTCCACTGTGTTTTATCAAGGCCTGGGTCAATGCAGCTAGCTATCAGGAGATTTTGGAGCACTTCATGCTTCCATCTGCTGGTAAGCTTTATGCAGATGAAGATTTTATTTTTCAGCACGAGCTGGCACCTGCTCACAGTGCCAAAACCACTGGTAAAAGGTTTACTAACCATGGTATTACTGTGCTCAATTGGCCTGCCAACTCTCCTGACCTGAACCCCATAGAGAATCTGTGGGATATTGTGAAGAGAAAGTTGAGAGACGCAAGACCCAACACTCTGGATGAGCTTAAGGCTGCTATCGAAAGCATCCTGGGCCTCCATAACACCTGAGCAGTGCCACAGGCTCATTGCCTCCATGCCACGCCGCATTGAAGCAGTCATTTCTGCAAAAGGATTCCCGACCAAGTATTGAGTGCATAACTGAACATAATTATTTGAAGGTTGACTTTTTTTGTTTTAAAAACACTTTTCTTTTATTGGTCGGATGAAATATGCTAATTTTTTGAGATAGGAAATTTGGGTTTTCATGAGCTGTATGCCAAAATCATCAATATTAAAACAATAAAAGGCTTGAACTACTTCAGTTGTGTGTATTTGAATCTAAAATATATGAAAGTCTAATGTTTATCAGTACATTACAGAAAATAATGAACTTTATCACAATATGCTAATTTTTTGAGAAGATCTTGTATTTATGCATGAAGTGAAGAATAAATCAGCTACTTTGCAGTGCCGGTTTCCTTTGCTTGCTTCTTCCCCTGCCACAACATACTTTGCCTAGGGGCACAAAAAGTATAAATCCGGCTTGGCCCCATGGTACGTTCTCTCCTATAAGAACCAGCTCTGAGATTCAGTAAGGGTCTTTCTCCGAAGGTATTGGAGGCACCTACACTCTATCCCCTATGCTATCAAGGGATTTTGTATTGACCTGATGAAGCGAGCCATCACCCGTGAAACGCGTTGTCAGATTGCTCTTTGAATAAAAAAATGTTATCCAGTTGAGCTGGTTTCTATATCTTCTGGAGAGGTAAGCAATTGCCTCTCTTTTTTATTATTATTTTTATTTATATTTTAAAACTCTAAAATAGAACACACATTGAGTGCCTCCATCATACCCATTTCTCCAAAAGTGGCTTCCTGAGCCAGAAGAAGCCCCTGATCTGATCTGATTGGCTAACTCCTGTCTTTTCACGACAAGGAATTAGACCTTACGCTGGATAAAGTTCGATTTCTGTATTAATCCCTTTTATTTTGTTAAGCAAATGTCTTGTGCTTCTTTGTCATTTTTTTCTTTTTGTTTTTTATATATTTTTGTATATATTATTTCTGCATTTGTTCCACTTTTTGTAATATTAAATCTTTATTTAATAAGTTAGTTTTCTGTGTACTAAGCAGAGAGTTTACATTTCCTAGAGAGAGACTGCAGAGTATTGTTTTACAGATTAGTGCCATATTGTATGTCGTATGTATTGTATGTGGTCGCGCTGACGGGGTTCGGAGTGTACTGCGCAGGTGTAGTAGCCCTGTGCCTGCGCAGTAAACTCCAAACCACGTCAGCGCGACCAGGAGTGGCTCTCGTGCAGGCACAGTAGGTCGGCATCTCAAACGAAGGGGATTCCGGGACACCGGAGCTGTGGCGAGGGACACTGGAAGAAGCCCCGGTTAAGTAGATCTAATATTCTATATACTGCCTGATGCTTAAAATTGTTCTTGTATGGACTGCTACCCTTACAGTTTGCACTAGGGACTACACTGCTCAGGTGATGGACTGTACTGCACTGCTCAGGCGATGGACTGTATTGCTCTGCTCATGTGATGGACTGTGCTGCACTGCTCATGTGACGGACTGTGCTGCTCTGCTCATGTGACGGACTGTGCTGCACTGCTCATGTGACGGACTGTGCTGCACTGCTCATGTGACGGACTGTGTTGCACTGCTCATGTGACGGACTGTGTTGCACTGCTCATGTGACGGACTGTGTTGCACTGCTCATGTGACGGACTGTGTTTGCCCTGCTCATGTGATAGACTGTATTGCACTGCTGCATTTCACCGCTCTTGTGATGGACTGTATTGCACTGCTCAGGCGATGGTCTGTATTGCACTGCTCATGTGGTGAACCGTGTTGCACTGCTCAAAGATGGACTGTATTGCACTGCTGTATTGCTCCGCTCACATGATGGACTGTATTGCACCGCTCACAAATTGTATCGCACTGCTCACGTGACAGTCTGTACTGCACGGCGCACGTGATAAACTGTCTTTGCAATGTCTAGGCACCCCACTCCTGCCATCGGCCACGCGCCAGCCCCCCACACCACCACACGCACCACGTACTCCAGGGAGCAACTTCTGCGGTGGGAACATCGCGGCCCACCACTCCCTGAGGCCAATCTCCTGCCAAAGCAGGTCCAGATCTACATACAGCAAGTCCTGGACTCTGCTCCTTGGCCCTGTGCAGGCTGGCGGCGTAGGGGCTGTCGAGCGGGGGCTCGCGTGAGATTCAAGAAGAGGGGCTTGAGATCAGCTATCCCCTCGGTACTCCTGGCAAATGTCCGCTCTCTCCCTAACAAATTGGACGAACTACGTCTCCTCTGCGGAAGGTGGGAGCTCGGGAGGAACACCCCAGTACTCTGCTTCACGGAGACCTGGCTACATGAGAACATCCCGGAGAATGCCCTACACCTTCCAGGCTTCAGCCTCATACGGGGAGACCGCAACCCTTCCCTCTCTGGGAAGAAAAGAGGCGGTGGCATCTGCTTCTACGTCAGCTCCTCATAGTGCCCCACCCCACCAGTACTTGACAGGAGGTGTTCCCCAGACCTAGAACTTCTACTCGTGAACTGCAGGCCAGCATACTCACCACGGGAGTTCTCCTCCTATGTCCTTGTCGGAGTGTATATTCCCCCTGATGCTGACGCCAAATCTGCCCTCAATACCCTCAGCGACACCATCTCGCAATGGGAAATATCCCTCCCAGACTCACTGTTCATAGTCATGGGTGACTTCAACAGGGCAAACCTTCGACACGAGCTGCCACGCTATCATCAGCATGTTGCCTGCCCTACCAGAGGCCTGAACACCCTCGATCATTGCTACACACCTCTGAAGGGTGCCTACAAGGCTATCCTGGGGGCGGCACTTGGCTCCTCCGACCACTGCCTTGTTCATCCCATCCCCACATACAGGAGGATCCTGGATTCCGCAAAACCAGCCGTGAAGTCCTCCAAAGTATGGTCCACCGAGGCCAAGCTCCACCTTCAAGCCTGCTTTGATTGCACGGACTGGGAGTCCCTGGCAGCTCCAGACCTGGACGAGTGGGCGGACAAAGTCACCTTATACATCAGCTTCTGTGAGGCCTCCTGCGTCCCAACCAAATCCTTTAAGGTCTACCCGAATAACAAACCATGGTTCTCCAACAAGCTACGGCTACTGCGGAAACGTAAGGAGGCGGCTCACAAGGCGGGAAACCAGGAGGATTTCAGGAAGGCGAGGAACGATCTGAAGCGAGAGCTGAGAGCCGCAAAGAAGGAGTTTGCTGAGAGGATGAAGCAGAACCTGCGCTCGAACAACTCACGAGCTATATGGCAAGCCTTAAGGCTGCCACCAACTACAAGCCTCCCCCACAACACGCTACACCCAGCCCTGAATTAGCTGAAGAACTAAGCAAATTCTACCACAGGTTTGAAAGGCAGGCTGAGCCTGGGGGGCACCCACCACCTCCTCCCCTCCCAGCCCCCGCGCACAGCGAACCAAGTGGGGACTCACTCTCTCTGGAAGTGAGGGAGGCGGACGTTCGGCACCTTCTGTCCACGCTAAAAGCCAGGAAAGCCTCGGGACCTGATGGCGTGTCTCCAGCCTGCCTCAAATCCTGTTCGGAGCAACTTGCCCCCATCCTCTCCGCCATCTTCAGCAGGTCATTGACAGAGGGGGCAGGGTCCCTGCGTGCTTCAAGAGGTCCACCATCATTCCTGTTCCTAAGAAACAAGGCATCTCCGACCTCAATAACTACAGGCCTGTAGCCCTGACGTCCGTCATCATGAAGTCCCTAGAGAGAGTGGTCTTATCCACCCTCAAGCTATCCACCTTGCCCCTACTAGACCCACTCCAGTTCGCCTACAGGGCAAATAGGTCCACTGATGGTGCTCTAAACATCTGCCTGGAACACATCTACAACCATCTAGACAGGAAGGATGCGTATGCCAGAGTACTGCTATTAGACTTCAGCTCGGCATTCAACACTATATGCCCACGCACCCTCCAGAATATTCTGGCCACACTTGGGGTCCACCCCACCCTACATCTATGGATCGTTGACTTTCTCTCTAACAGATCCCAAGTTGTCAGGCTGGGTGACATCTACTCACGAGAAGTGATAACTAACACAGGGGCACCCCAGGGCTGTGTCCTGTCCCCACTGCTCTTCTCCCTTTACACAAATGATTGCAGATCCACGGCAGACTCTGTCAAAGTCATAAAATTTGCGGATGACACCACCATTGTTGGCCTCGTCACCAAGGACAACATCCAGGATTACCAGCAACAGGTGGAGAGACTATGCCACTGGTGCAAGAAGAACAGCTTGGTGCTCAACACGGCCAAAACCGTCGAACTTATAATTGACTTTAGGAAGTCGGCTCCTACCCCTCCCCCCATCTATATCAATGGCACCGAGGTGGCCAGAGTACCCTGCGCTCGCCTGCTGGGCACCACCATCTCCAGCGATCTCAGTTGGAGGGTCAACATCACGTCAACCCAATGGAAGGCCCAGCAGAGACTCTTCTTCCTCCGCCAACTGCGGAAGTTCGGCATGACGCAGGAGATTCTAACATGCTTTTACACGGCCACCATTGAATCGATCCTCTGCTCCGCCATCTTGGTGTGGTATGTGGGAGCCACCGCCAGCGACAGGCACAAATTACAGAGGATCATTAGGTCGGCGGAGAGGATCATTGGGAGACCTCTGCCCCCACTTGACCACCTGTATAACACTAGACTGCGAGCCAGGGCACCGAGGATTGCAAGTGACCTCTCTCACCCAGGCCACCGTTTTTTCACCCCACTTCCACTGGGTCAGAGACTTCGGGCCATCCCCACCAAGACCACCAGGCACAAGAACTCTTTCTTCCTGAGGGCTGTTAGCCTCCTGAACTCCTTTAATATTCTACCACCCTCTATCAGAGCCCTTCCACCTGCATAGGAGCGGCAGTCTTCAGCAGTGTGTTTGTGAAAGTGGAATACTGTGTCATATGTATATCCAATGCTGATTGTATATTTGTGTATGTCTATATTTGATATTTGAGTATGAGGTGTTACTGTCATGTTAACGTTTTTACTTTCTTTCTATGTACTGCTCCATTGTGCCAAACCCAATTCCGGGTTTGACCCAGTCATGCTTGGCGAAATAAAATTATTCTGATTCTGATGACTATGTAATCTGTAAAGTGCTGCAAGAGACGTCATACATAATACATAATAATAATATGGTATTACATCACACGATGACTATGGTAGGAATAAAATTGTAAGCTTCTCTGAAGAAAGCCTATGACATGACTATGTACTCTGTAAAGTGCTCCAGCTCAAGTTATCAAGTTGCATATCCCTTGTAGTATTGGTGGCCAGATATGCTTTCCACCTTCCTCCCCTTGTAGTATATAGGTGGCCGGGTGTTTCTACCCTCCCTAGCCTCCCCTCCCACAGCAGCGCCGCCGCAAGTCACTCACCACTCGCCCCCAGCGCCAAAGCTTCCTCTTCTCTTTCGTCATCAGCCGTTGTGTATCTGTCTCTGCAGCCGACGTCGCTCACATGTTACTGGCGAATCACATGATAGGAAACGCTCGCTGCATAGACAGATATATATATAGTGGTGGCTGTTGACGGAGAAGAAGAGGAAGCTTCAGAGGAGGCAAGTGAAGAGGTGAGAGACTCTCTCATTGGGCTAGCTTTCTCTTCTATCCTCCATGTGCTGGCTACCCCACACTTAATGGAGGTGCTGTTGGGCAGCTAGGGGGTGCTATAGCACTGGCAAGCCTCTGCCCCGGAGCTGCCCCTGCCCCTCGTGCATTCTTTGGTTTGAGCCCTGTGTAACCCTCACGGCATCCCCAGTGTTTCTGTGAGCCCTATTTATTACACATCTCTCCTGCTGCAGAAGAAAGCTGGACAGAGGGATTTGGAAGAGGTTCTAGTTGCCCAGCATCTGGAATCCATGGGCAGCACGGTGGCATAGTGGTTAGCGCTCTCGCCTTGCAGCGCTGGGTCCCCGGTTCAAATCCCAGCCAGGTCAACATCTGCAAGGAGTTTTTATGTTCTCCCCGTGTCTGCGTGGGTTTCCTCTGGGCACTCCGGTTTCCTCCCGCATCCTAAAAATCATACAGATAAGTTAGTTGGCTTCCCCCTCCCTACATTGGCCCTAGACTACGATACATACACTACACAATACATACATAGACATGCGACTATGGTAGGGACTAGATTGTGAGCCACTCTGAGGGACAGTTAGTGACAAGACAATATACTCTGTACAGCGCTGTGTAATATGTCGGCGCTTTATAAATACTTAAATAAAAAATAAAATCTGAGATGTGTACGCTGCGCTATATAATAGACGTTGGTGATGAGTGGTCTGGAAGTGGCTCTACAGACAGCCCCTGCAGTAGCTGCCGCACCGCCCCCCCCCCCTCCCCGGTGAGGGAACGGGTTAAATCTGCTATATTGGCGAGCTGCGGGCACCAGAGCCTGTCTCCATTAATCATGGTTTACTGGTGATTACTAGCAAGCAGTTTAGTCTGTTAATCTTTCTTTAAGGTCACAGCTTAGATGTTGATTTACACTGAATAGGGATGAGTTAAGGCCTGTTCATATCTCTGAACATAATGAATAAGTGTTCTTGTGGCACCATGTCTTCATTACAACCCCCCCCCCCCCACCCCCTTCCCCCCTCTCAATCTAGTTATGGCTCTGCTACTTGCTAGCAGAGGATGTTCCTCACGGGACTAGGGGTCTAGGTGTGCTTTGCAGATAGAATTTCCTCTGTTTAGGCTGGAAGACACTGTACAAAAGTATTCACAGCCTTTGCTCAATACTTTGTTGATGCACCTTTGTCAGCAATTACAGCATCACGTCTTTTTGAATATGATGCTACAAGCTTGGCACACCAGTTCTTGGCCAGTTTTACCCATTCCTCTTTGCAGCACCTCTCAAGCTCCATCAGGTTGGATGGGAAGCGTCGGTGCTCAGCCATTTAAAGCTCTCTCCAGAGATGTTCAATCAGATTTAAGTCTGGGATCTGGCTGGTCCACTCGAGGACATACACAGAGTTGTCCTGAAGCCACTCCTTTGATATCTTGTCCTGCCAAAGACTAGTTAAAGGGGAACTTCGGCCTAAACAAACATACTGTCATCAAGTTACATTAGTTATATTAATTAGAATAGATAGGTAATATAATCTCTTACCCACCCTGTTTTAAAAGAACAGGCAAATGTTTGTGATTCATGGGGGCTGCCATCTTTGTCATGGGGGCAGCCATCTTTTTGGTTGAAAGGAGGAGCAGGAGACACAGTTCCAACTGTCCTGTGTCCTGATTATCCCTCCCAGCTGCACACGCTAGGCTTCAAATGTCAAATTCAAAATGTAAAAAAAAAAAATTGCACCAAAACAGCAGAAAGAGAACAACAAAATCAGAAATCCCATCATGCTTTGCACAGCATCAGGGGAAAAAAGCCCAGGCAGTTTTCTTCTGTGCAGCTAAAAATGAGGTTTGTATAAGAGAAACAAAGTTCTGATGCTGTGAAACTGTTAAAGAAACACAAAGCCTTTTCAGTGCTGCTGAGTCGATTTTTAGTCCGGATGTTCACTTTAAGGACTAGAGCACTCTGGAGGCAACCTTCCCCAGATTTGTGCCTTGAGACAATCCTGTCTCGGAGGTCTACAGACAAATCCTTTCATGCTTGGTTTTTGCTGTGACATGAACTGTCAACTGTGGGACCTTATATAGACAGGTGTGTGCCTTTAGAAATGGTGTCCAATTAACTGAATTTATCACAGGTGGACTCCAATTAAGCTGCAGAAACATTTCAAGGATGATCAGAGGAAGCTGAGCTGAATTTTGAGCTTCATTGTAAAGGCTGTGAATACTAATGTAGGTGTACTGTCTAATTTTTTATTTTTAATACATTTGCAAAAATCTCAAAAAAACTTTTTCACGTTGTCCTTATGGGGTGATGTGTGTAGAATTCTGAGGGGAAAATGAATTTAATCCAGTTTGGAATGAGGCAGGCTGTAACATAACAAAATGTGGAAAAATAGTGATGCGCTGTGAATATTTTCTGGATGCACTGTGTATGTGTAGCCTGCTATTCATACAAATGGATTTACTATACGGAAAACTGCAGTCGAGCCCCTGCTAACAGAGTGTACTCTCGAGGCTTAATGTGGCCACTTCTAGAGAGCTGCATTTGCTATTACCCAGTACTGGGAATGTTACAGTGTAACAGTGGCTGTGGGAAGTTGAGGGGAAACAAATAATAATAAGAATTTTCTTGCTGTCCTGACCGGTGCCGTTACTGGGCACAGGCTGTCCAGGCAAAGGCCTGAGGGTGCTTCCTAGTGTACAGGGTGTAGTTTTGAACCCTCTGTAGTGTTTTCCAGCTATTCATTACCCACCTTCAATTCCATAGAGTATGTGGTGGGGTCACAGAGTCATGTTATGCCCGAGGCACTGAATTAGTTGGAAACAAACCTTCCCCGGACTCCTTATGTAGTGGATCCCTAACATATTCCCTCCTCATTTTTAACGTCCTCGTCTCTTGTGCTTAAAGAGTAATTGTCCGGCATAAAATCAAAAGTCAATTCTTTATTTTTATCTGGTAAACAAGTAATAAGGATGCTAATCAGGCAATCCAAAAGTTTCGATCTCTATTACTTTTCTTGTTGATAAATTATCATTCCCCAGTTTACATGACTCTTATTTGGTACACAGAAAATTTGTTACACAAAAGAGAAGTTGCAGGGTTTTTTTTTTTGCTTCTCTACTTTCCCCTCAGACTTAGCTAATGCAGCCTGATTTGCTGAAGACTCTTTCCCTCCTGTTTTCCCCTCCCACACCTCTGTTCCTCTCTGATTGGCCAAAATTTCTCAGGCTGAAACAATGTACATTCTATAGTGAAGGGCGGGGAAATCAGGCAGAGGCGACTAAGGCCCGGTTCACATTAGCGTTCACTATCAGGATTTTCCGGATCGGATCCGGAACGCATACTGTACAAACGGAACGTACGTTCCGCATAGCAATGTAATGTCTATGCGGACGTTCACACGCGTCCGTTCCGTACGTACCGGAGCCGGGTCGGATCCGGACTCTGGACTCTTTTCCAACATGCGCTATTTTTTGCGTCCGGATCTCCGGCCCACGCATCCTGACCGGAGCCTGACCGGAGCCTGACAGCACCATCCAGAACACAGAAACCAATGGGAAACGGAAGGCACAGAACACACTGCCTACAAAAACCTGACGTTCTACCCCACTTCCTATGCGTATGCAAGCGGCCATTTCGGATGGGGACACATGGGCCAAGCATGTCTGGAGTGGAGCAGCAGTGACAGACGTGCTGGAGCTGTTTTGGCAGAATGTCGGAGGTGGAGGTGAGGCCTACAGCGGAGGAACCTGATTCTACAGGTGCACCAGGTGCACCTTCTGCTTACCCCAACATTTTTTTATTTAATTTCGCTATTTTTTGCCCACAGATCCGGATGGCAGCCTGATGCATGCCTGATGCAAACGGACCGGATCCTGATCCGATCAGGATCCGATGAGGATCCGGTCCGTTTGCAAGGCAAAACGCAAGTGTGAATGGGGCCTAAGGTTGGATATTACATCAGGGCTGGCTTCAAAATAGCCACAGTAAATATGGAAACTGTCTAGAATAGGATTCTTTACTTTTCCTTTATAAAATTCACAGGAATCATAACGTGGATAGCACAATACATATATTATGTAAGCAGGGAAAGTATTTATCTACTTATATATTTGGTTTTTTTTTCCTGAGATAGTAGGGCTGACAGCTCCTCTTTAATGATAACAGTGACCCATGTCTCACTACTGGCTCTACCGCCCTTGCTGAAATTATCATTGAGCCCAGTCTGAATCCTTTTCCTCTGAAATGCCTGATGCATATCTAAGAGGAAAAAGAAAAGGAAGCACACTGCACATTGATGTGTGCAGTGAAGCAGTGAGGAGGGATAAGTGGCATGGGGTGGATTGTTGCAAAGGGTGAAATAGAGAAAACGATGAAAGAAGAAAAGAAATGGAAGGAAGGGAGGGGTAAAAAGAGGAAATTGAAAGAAAGGGAGACAACAATAGCATGCGAAGGAGATGCTATGTGAGGAGGTAGGGAGAAAAAGACAGAAAGGGGCATGCAGAGAAATGCAAAAAAAAATAGCCCCAAAGTTAGGGTGTTCCCCAAAGCAGAACCCTAGGGCAGCAATGGGAGAAGTTCAAAGGGAACCTACATCAGAATAAAAAATAATGAGTTTAACTTACCTGGGGCTTCTACCAGCCCCCTGCTGCCTCCCTGTGTCTGTGCCCTCACTGAGCAATCCTCCAGTCCCCCGAAACACCACTTGGCGAGTAGATGACCACTGCGGCTGCGCGCGTCCTCAATCATGCTCCCATTGCCAGGAGTGTTCTGCGCATGTGCAGTAGGGATTTCCCCACACTGCGCATGCACAGAACTCTCCCATTCACAGGAACGTGGTCAGGAGGCGCATGGACCGGGGCCCGGCATCCAGAAGAAAGGGGGGCACTGCTGGGGACTGGAGGATCACTCAGTGACAGCGCGGGCACAGAGCGGCTGCAGGGGGCTGGTAGAAGCCCCAGGTAAGTTAAACTGTTTTTTTTTTATTCAGGTTCACTTTAACCACTTCCGGATTCTCGGAGCGTATATACACGCCCCTGAATCCTGAAGTGTATACCATGGAAACGTTCCATGTCAGTTCACGGAGGGTGTCTCCGTGAACACCCTGCGAGCCGATCGGCGGCTCGCAGGGTAAATGTAAACACACGGGGAAGATCTTCCCCGGTGTTTACATGTATACGGCGCTGCTGCGCAGCAGCGCTGTAGAGGAGATCGGCGATCCCCGGCCTCTGATTGGCCGGGGATCACCGGCATCTGATAGGCTAAAGCCTATCCCATCAGGCGCAGGACGGAGATCCGTCCTGCGCCGCTCACAGGGGGAGGGAGAGGGAGGGAAGGGGAAGGAGGCCAGGAAGCGCTGCGGAGGGGGGCTTTGAAGAGCCCCCCCCCCGCAAGCGCAAGCAGCCGGCGGCGATCAGACCCCCCCAGCAGGACATCCCCCTAGTGGGGAAAAAAGGGGGGAAGTCTGATCGCCCTGGCTGCTAGCTGATCGGTGCTGCGGGCTGGAGAGCCCACGCTGCACAGATCAGCATAAAATTTCATGGTGTGGAAGTGGTTAATGCAGCTCAGCATAAAGTATCAACAAGGCAAAGTGGAGGATGAGAATTGGCAAGCCGTCACCCATGCAATATCCTACATATATAGGGAAGATGTTCTGGTAACGCGCAGAGAAGGCACAAAATCCAAATAGCCAAACTCAAGTGAAAACACATAAAATGTAAACAAATTCTAAAACCAGAGCAACAATACAATATACTGTATATTGCCAAAAAACAAAAATGGTGGCTGAGATGTAGCAATAAACATAGTGAGAGGAGCCCAGAGATGTTTGTTAAAGGGAAACTAAACTGAGAGGGATATGGATGTTTCCTTTTAAACAATACCAGTTGCCTGGCAGTCCTGCTGATCTCATTAGCTGCAGTAGTGGCTGAATCACACACCTGAAACAAGCATGCAGCTAATCCAGTCTGACTTCAGTCAGAGCACCTGATCTGCATGCTTGCTGAGGGGCTGTGGCTGAAAGTATTAGAGACACAGGATCAGCAGGAGAGTCAGGCAACTGGTATTATTTTAAAAGGAAAAATCCATATCCTTCTCAGTTTAGGTTCCCTTTAAAGAGGACCTGTCAGCCATACTATCTCAGGAAAAAAAACAAATATATAAGTAGATAAATACTTGCTCTACTTACATAACATATGTATTGCACTGTCCACGTTATGATTCCTGTGAATTTTATAAAGGAAAAGTAGAGAATCCTATTCTAGACAGTTTCCATATTTACTGTGGCTATTTTGAAGCCAGCCCTGATGTAATATCCGCCCTTAGTCTCCTCTGCCTGATTTGCCCGTCCTTCACTATAGAAAGTGCATTGTTTCAGCCTGAGAAATTTTGGCCAATCAGAGAGGAACAGAGGTGTGGGAGGGGAAAATAGGAGGGGAAGAGGCTTCAGCCAATCAGGCTGCATTAGTTAAGTCTGAGGGGAAGTAGAGAAGCAAAAAAAAATACAACCCAGCATGCCCTGCAACTTATCTTTTGTGTACCAAATTGTCTGTGCACCAAATAAGAGTCAGGTAAACTGGGGAATGATCATTTATCAACAAGAAAAGTAAGAGTGATTTTAACTTTTGGATTGCCTGATTAGCATCCTTATTACTTGTTTACCAGATAAAAATAAATAATTGATTTTTTATTTTATGCCGGACGGTTACTCTTTAAGCACCAAAACCAGAGGTTAATGGGGGGACAGGTAGATTAAGGACCAAGAAAACAGGCCAGATCGACATAGTCGTTAATGTCAAGTGGACCCATAATGTCAGTTTGCAGTATCCACCACGCTTCCAAGCGTAGAAGCAGCTTTTTACGATTGCCTCCTCTTCTAGGATACCGACATTGATCAATGCAGGTAAAGGAGAGGTGGAGGGGAGGGGGGGGGGGGGGGTCACATTGATGGAATTCTCTCACATCCGCCACCAGTCTAAAGCTGGCCACTAATGGTCCAATTTCTAGCGAAAAATCGTTCGAGCGATCAGACATTCTGATCGGATTGGTTGTAAATAATCTCCATTGGTGGACACAATCGATTATGAACGAGTGAAAAAAATGTCGCCTGAATGAATTTTCGTCGAACGAAAATTTGAATTTTCTTGGTGGTCGTGATAGATAGGAAGCAATGATTGGTTAGTTGATGGTGTAGTGAACGATTTTTCGTCCGATCAGAATTTCTGATCGCTCTAACGATTTTTCGCTAGAAATTGGACCGTTAGTGGCCAGCTTAAGTCAACCCTTTTCTAAAAGGAGCTACCGGACATGTTCCAGAATGCAATCTTTTCCCATTCTAGTGGTCTTGCCAACGTAAAAACGTACTTATAAATTTGTTTGGCACAACCATTCAAGGCCACACATGACCAATCAAGATGCATAAATAGTTGTACTCTTGCTTTCCTTCTTGGCTGAGCTGATGTAATTCTAAGATAGATGAAGTTGAGGAGAAACTGTGCCTGTTAAACCTGGTTAGATGCTGGAGTTACCGAAACTTGTGTTCCCCCAAGAAAGATCTAGATGACCTGGTGCCAAGTTGACCTATATTTCTATCCAAAATTCAGAACTTCTCTCATTTTTCTTTCTGTTTGTGTCACGTTACCTCACATGTTGTCACAATGCCCAGGCATTGGTCTGGTGGCCAGCCCTAGAGCCACAAGGAGAATGGAGGAGGCTACAGATGTTTGCTATGTTAAAGCGGGATTGTCACCATAAAAATAAAATTTCAACAGTAACTGGTCTGAGTGTATTAAGTGATAAAGATGCTAATCCTGCATTCAAAACTTTCAAAACTTTTTCTGCTGTTATGGTTTGGAGTTATCACATACCTTTTGAGCACTGGCCCTTTAATTGGCATTGCCAAACAGTTGCATGCTGGTGGTTCTTTTTACCTATAATATATTCCTCCTCTTCCCTTTATTTCCCCCTCCTTCTAAGGACATAAGACAGTGCACTTCCTAGTATAGACTTCAGTAGGAGTGTCTGAATACTCTGGGAGGAGGGCAGGTAAAAAATACACAATTAGCAAGAGGAGGAAAAAAAGGGCGAGGGAGGAAATGATGTCAGGAGGTCAAAGGTAACAAAGATGGAAACTGCCTAGAATAGGATTTTCTGCTTTTCCTTTTATAAAATTCACAGGAATCATAACGTGGACAGTGCAATACATCTGTTATGTAAGTAGAGCTAGTATTTATCTACTTATATATTTGTTTTTTTCCTGAGATAGTATGGCTGACAGCTCCTCTTTAAAGGGAACCTAAACTGAGAAGGATATGGATTTTTCCTTTTAAAATAATACTAATAATAATAATCTCTAATACTTTCAGCCACAGCCACAGCAAGCATGCAAATCAAATGCTCTGACTGAAGTCAGACTGGATTAGCTGCATGCTTGTTTCAGGTGTGTGATTCAGCCACTACTGCAGCTAATGAGATCAGCGAGGCTGCCAGGCAACTGGTATTGTTTAAAAGGAAACATCCATATCCCTAGCATGGGTGTCACTTGTTTTTTAATGTTTCCTGTGTGGGGTGGATTTATATGGCATGATGCTATGTGATTGGCTATGGGTCTATTAGTTTAACCCTAAGCATTATTTCTTTTTTTCAGGAATGCGTCAGGGTAATGATGTCGGAACAATGTATCGCTCTGCAATCTATACCTACAATAAGGAGCAGACAGACGCTGCTTTGCAATCTAAGGAAGACTACCAGAAGGTAGGACTTGCCATTCAATGCACATTGCTAAACATTAGTCTATGTATGGGCAGGGAAATGTCAGAGGAAAAAAGATATTTTTATTTGTTCTTTTGCTACCGCTTCTAATATAAACGTGTCCGATTAAACGTTATATACTGTGAACATTCACTGCATATACAGATTTCAGACTATCATTTACAGATCTATACCTGCCAGTGAAGTCATCATGTAATGCTGGGCATACATGGGTCGATCCGGCGGCCGATTAGCCGCCGGATCGACCCCGGCGGATCGATTGCCGCTCATCCCCGCCACCGCTTCCTAATCATCTGCTTGATTCCCTGCCATTGTCCGCCGGCGGGGATCGAGCGGGCGGCAGTCGAGCGGCATGAGCGGGCCAGCTGCATATTATCAGCTGGCCGGATCAGCTGGTCGATACACGGTACAGAAACGTACCGTGTATCTCCAGCATAAGAGTCAATTGTCAACGAGTGGTGGCGTAAATTTACCAAACCAAGCAGCCTACTCCTACGTACTGATCGGTGTCAGTTTGCTTCTTTTTCAGTTTTGGTGCCAGTTTTGGTTTGGTACAAGCCTACACATTCCAATAACTTCATTAAAAACATTGCTACGTCCTGTGCATGCTTATAACCAGTGGGCAATACCCACGTTTTTACCCAAAAAGGTTTATTGCATGATAAACATAACCTGCGGCCTAAACGTTATGGCGGGCAGGAGCAAAAATCACCAGCTCAGTTGATTCGAACCATCTGGACCCCTTCCTGGTGGCACATCCGGATCAACAACCTGCCTGTAGCACCTCCGCCAGTCTATCAGCCCTCCCCGGGGAGCAGCAGCTGGATTTAACCAGGTGAAGCAGGGCCTGAATTCCTGTCCTCTCTGTCTGAAGTTCCCATTCATCTCCCTTCCAGGGCATTTTTGCATTCGTGCCAACACAGCCAACAATTCATTCTACTGCTTTTGTCAGCAGTCACATCATCATTAAATACAAGAGAACCAGTTCCATTGGCAGCCATACATGCCTACATCATGACACTACCACTACCACTACCATGATTCAGTGATGAGGTGGTGGTTTAGGATCATGAGCAGTTCCTTTCCTTCACCATACTATTCTCTTCCAATCACAAATGGTACAAGTTGATCTTGGTCTCATCTGTCCATAGGATGTTGTTCCGGAACTGTGAAGGCTTTATAGATGCTGTTTGGCAAAACTCTAATCTGGCCTTCCTGTTTTTGAGGCTCACCAATGGTTTACATCTTGTGGTGAACCCTCTGTATTCACTCTGGTGAAGTCTTCTCCTGATCGTTGACTTTGACAAAAACAGCAGGATGAATTCAGAAGGGGTTCGGGTAATATCTGCTTGTATTCAACCAAATGCTTCAGAACTCATTGGATGACGCTTCACAGTGCAGATGGACGATGACCCAAAGCATGCTGCAAAAGCAGCCAAAGAGTTTTTTAAGGGAAAGAAGTGGAATGTTATGCAATGGCCGAGTCAATCACCTGACCTGAATCCGATTGAGCATGCATTTCACTTGCTGAAGACAAAACTGAAGGCAAAATGCCACAAGAACAAACAGGAACTAAAGACAGCTGCAGCAGACGCCTGGCAGAGCATCACCAGGGATGAAACCCAGCGTCTAGTGATGTCTATGCCTTCCAGACTTCAGGCTGTAATTGACTGCAAAGGATTTGCAGCCAAGTATTAAAAAGTGAAAGTTTGATTTATGATTATTATTCTGTCCCATTACTTTTGCTCCCTTAACAAGTGGGAGGCACATATGCAAACTGTTGTAACTCCTACACCGTTCACTTGATTTGGATGAAAATACCCTCTAATTAAAGCTGACAGTCTCCAGTTAAAGAACATTGTGTTTGTTTCATTTCAAATCCATTGTGGTTGTGTATAGAGACAAAAATGTTAGAATTGTGTCGAAATCCCAATATTTATGGACCTGACTGTATTTAGCGAGTTTAGCCTGTCTAATTCCCCCTCATCTCTGACTAATCACAAGTGAAATTTCATCTCTCAGCTGTGACAGCTCAGGAATCTCCTCTACCATGGCAAAGCAGCTGATTTGTAAACACAGGATGTTAACCCTATGTCGCCTTCCATGAGAGCAGGAAGTAGACACACTGCAGATTTATTGCAGGATTTATATCAGCTGTAACAAAGAAATGTTTCCTGTAAAGGTTACTGTGCTGTTGTTAATCTTTAAGTGCAGAGAGGAAGTATTGCGTTTAGGTCCAAAATAAATATGGCAGCCTCCATATCCCTCTCATGTCAGGTGTCCTTCAATGCAATTGCATGCACCCGGGCCTATCAAAATCAACAGGAAGTATTTGATTGTCCCAATTCCTAGCGGCATGCAGTTTTCACTAAATGTGCACCCAGGACGGAATCATTAGCCCCTCATTAGCCCCTCAGTAGCTCAGAGCAGGGCCAGGCCAAGGCAGAGGCAAGAGAGGCTCCAGCCTCAGGGTGCAGTGCAGAATGGGGCGTACAATTCACTCAGCTATCATTCCCCTATTGTGTTTGAAGCAGAGAGAAATAAGAAAAGGGAATACATGGCAGTGACTGCAGGCCAGATAATTAGAGATTAAGGTGTTGGGGGTGCTGGGGCGCCTCTTAGTCTAATAGCAGTCAGTGTGTGACAGCTGGGGTGGGAGGGATGGAGGGGCGCTCTTTGGTGTCTCAGCCTTGGGTGCTGGAGGACCTTGTCCCAGCTCTGGCTCAGAGGGTCCATGCGGTACGCTGGCTGAGAGGTTTCTGCAGGGTGATGGCCGATAGGGCTTATTTTCCGTAGCGCTGCGGCCGGCACTGCTCTCACTGGAAGGGGTTTAGCCGTGGGCATAGCCAGGCTTTCAGAATTGCACACATACTGTTTGTTAGATAACAGGAGGAGATTTGCTGCTCCAATTCCCATAATCCAGAGATCTCACTGATGTGAGCGGCCAAGTATCCAGTGACCATGATAAAGTGAATTAGACAGTGTTTGTGGTCCAGTCAGTGTTACTAAAAGGAAAAGTACAGTGTAATTGTATGTTTCCAAATCCGATTCCAGCCAGGATATTAGGCAGCTGGCAGTGCTGATCGGGGGAATTCTGCCTGTATATGGAGGACGACGCCGGCCGGTGACCTCCCGCGTGACCCGAACCATCCAAATCACACCGATATGTGTGGAGGACTGACATCTGACTGTTCATTACCCAGCGAGTGGAAGAAAGAGGCCCTGCCAGGAAAAATAATCACTTTATCAAACGTCTGATCTGTGCCATGCAAAGTGAAAACAAGTCTGGGCTCTGTAAAGGCCAATCAGCGGTCACAGAGTAAGAACGGCAACAGGAAATTTGGTCGCCCCATGGGGCTAATGCAAATACCGGCTATTAGGCGCCAAAAGCAGACGTTTGGGCACACGATAATTATCATTTTGAAAATGACAGCTCTATAGTTTTTAACATTTTGAAAGTTTTGTATTTACAATTTTTTTTAATTAAATTTTAAATTAAAATTTATTGTTTTGAACATCATCAGGAAGGGGAGTTTTAGGGTTAGGTGTCAGGAAGAGGGGGTTTTAGGGTTAGGCATCAAGAAGGGGGTCTTAGTGTTAGGCAACAGGAAGGGGCGTTAGGCGTCAGGAACGGTGGTTTTAGGTCTAGGCATCAGAAAGGGAGATTTTAGGGTTAGGCTTCAGGAAAGGTGGTGGTTTTACGGTTAGGCGTCAGGAAGGGGGGTTTTAGGGTTAGACTTCAGGAAGGAGGGTTTTAGGGTTAGGCGTCAGGAAGGGGGGTTTAAGGTTAGGCATCAAGAAAGGGGGGTTTTAGGGTTAAGTGTCAGAAAGGGGGGTTTTAGGGTTAGGCGTCAGGAAGGGGGGTTTTAAGGTTAGGCATCAAGAAAGGGGGGTTTTAGGGTTAAGCGTCAGGAAGGGGGGTTTTGGGGGTTAGGTGTCAGGAACAGGGGGTTTAGGGTTAGGTGTCAGGAACAGGGGGTTATAGGGTTAGGCATCAAGAAAAAGGGGTCTTAGTTCTAGGCAACAGAAAGGGGCGTTTGGCATCAGGAAGGGTGGTTTTAGAGTTAGGCTTCAGAAAAGGGTGTGGTTTTAGGGTTAGGTGTCAAGAGGGGAGGTTTTAGAGTTAAGCATCAGGAAGGGGGGTTTTAGGGTTTGGCATTGGGAAAGGGGGTTTTAGGGTTAGGTGCCAGGGAGGAAGGTTTCAGGGTTAGGTGTCAGGGAGGGAGGTTTTAGGGTTAGGTGCCAGGGAGGGAGGTTTCAGGGTTAGGTGTCAGGGAGGGAGGTTTTAGGGTTAGGTGCCAGGGAGGGAGGTTTCAGGGTTAGGTGTCAGGGAGGGAGGTTGTAGGGTTATGTGTCAGGAAGGGCGGGGGGGGGGGGGGGGTTAGGGTTAGGCATTGAAGGGGGGGGGGTTCTGTGTGACAGTGAGGTTAGGTTAAGTTGTAGTAAGCAACCGGCGACCGTCTCTTATTTCTCTGCTTAATCGTATGCGATATTAACCACTTCTCTACCACGGGGTTTTTCACCTAAAAACCACAGCAATTTTCACATTTAAGGGAGGCAAGGGTTAATGGGCTTAATGGGGGTATAATTTATTTAAAAAAAACCTCACTGATGCTGATCAGTCACTAATGCTGTGTTAGTTATCTGAGATCCTCTCACGAGTGATCTCAGTAAGTGTAACAGCATAGTGACTGATACAATGTTTACACACATTCTGCATGAATAAGCACTGTCATTGGCTTTGTGAACACATGTTCACATCAGCCAATCACAGACCAGCGGGTGCCCGACGCGTATGCACGTCCGCGTGCACGCGAACGCGGATGCGATCGCGCACGCGAACGCGATCGCGCACAGCAGGAAAATAAACAGGAGTTGCCTATCTACGCCCCTGTGACTCAGGTGAATTTTAAAGGGGCGTAGATAAGCGTGGCAGAGGTTGTTAAGTGGTTAAAGGATTATTTTATACACTAGGAAGCTCCATCTAGCCTTCAAGTATCTTGTTAGCGCTTAAGTCCTCCTTTTGTTTACCGTGCTGTGCAATTTATCGTTCTGCACAAGTGGCGATTGTAAACAAAAGCGCAAGCTCCCCAGCCCGGCCTTCCTGAAAACTACAGTCTCATTTCCGATGGATACGATTTAAAAGACTGGTAGCGTACTTACAAGTAAGTGTGCTTCACATTTCTTAAACTGCGGCCCTGAACTGTAATTCAGTGTACTTGAATTATTCATTTTATATCCCTTCTCTTTTCAGAACATTTTTTTTATGTGGTCGTTGGTCAAGAACCATACAACTCCTTTATGGAGTACTCAACGTCTTATAAAAAACACAGTTTTCAAAAAATATAAGGTATGGGTATTGACATCTGAAGAAAGAACTCAAACCATTGAGCAGTTGGAAAGTACAAAAGTGCTGTAGCAGTCACACACCAACAAAGGGCTGCTGTTACCAAGAATAGAAAAGGAAAACGTGTAACATAAGAACGTAGAAGACATTCCTAGCAGAACTGCTCAAATCCGATCCGGGAGTCATCCGGATAGTTGCTATCCGGATATCTCCCAGTAAACCTGTGCGGGGTGGGGGTCAATCTTACCTGTCTGAAGTCTTCTTCGGTCCGTCCCTCGGCACCTCCCACAATGCGGTCCAATTGGCGGTCACGTGATTACAAACACTTCCTCCCGGGTTGAAGGAGGAAGTGTTTGTAATCACGTGACGTGCGTGGAGCACATCGTGGGAGGCGCTGAAGGACGGACGAAGAAGACGTCAGACAGGTAAGATTGACCCCGCACAGGTTTACTGGAAGATATCCGGATAGCAACTATCCAGATGTCTCCCGATTCCGGATTTTAGCAGCTCTAATTCCTAGGGCTTGATTTACTAAGACAAATAGCATGCCTTACCCGAGTTAACACACCTTATCAGATATAACACGCCTTATCAAAGTTAGCACGCCTTATCAGAGTAGCATACCGAGCGCTATGAAACCCGCTGGGACTCAGGGAAGGACGAGTGGAGCTCTCGTCATTGTAAATTTGCAGGCATACGTTTGTAACGCTTGCTATGCTACTCTGATAAGGCGTGTTAACTTTGATAAGGTCTGTTATCTCTGATAAGGCGTGTTATCTTTGATAAGGTGTGTTAGCTCAGATAAGGCATGCTATTTGTCTTAGTGAATCAAGCCCCATGGGTGCTATTTTTAAATCTACTACAGTAGGTGTATCTTATTTTTAATTCTAGATGCAATCATTTTATATTTAGTGAGGTACAAGGTTTCTAATCTAAAGCCATCAGCAGCTTCATACAAATTTTTCATTTGAAAACTGCTCTGCAGTCTAAACCCCTTCGGCAGGGAGTAGTTATAGTAACCTGTTCCGGACGGCTTCCTCTCTACCTCCACTGGCGGCTCTCAACTTCCGACATGTCTTCTGAGTCCCGATCACATCTGATCACATGATATGACATGTGATCGGGATCCTGGAGAACGCTCCAGCGCCACCTGGTGGTGATGGAGGAGACTTTTCCGCTACCATATCAATCTGTAGTAGATTGTTATGGTAGCAGTGTTGTGCGCATCAGGAAAAAAAGTAACATACTTCCTGTCAAGCAGGGGGGAGGGCGGTGCTATGCATATTACTCTAGCGGGGCATTCTGCCACAAAGTCATGTGAAACGGGGGAGTAGTGCAATCTATCTGCCTCGGGCTCTCGTGCTGTAGGATGATCGCACAGCAATATATGTAAAACCAGCCTTAAAGGACAACTGAAGTGAGAGGGATATGGAGGCTGACATATTTATTTCCTTTTAAGCAATATCAGTTGCCTGGTTATCATGCTGATCCTCTGCCTCTAATGCTTTTAGCCATAGACCCTGAACAAGCATGCAGCAAATCAGGTATTTCTAACATCTTTGTCGGGTTTGAAGGCCCATATCCACCTTGCGATTTCACCAGCAATTTTTCCAACAACTGGCCATTTTTTTTTTTTGAGTGACATGACAAGCGATTACTTCTGCAATCTAGTGACGTGGGTACAGGTGCGCGATTATGCAAACAATGTTTAGCAATGTGCGGCCACAACTAACGTCACAAAGGGACAGGTTTTTAAGATCCTCGATGACTCAGCGCAAAGTACCGCGTTTGCTTGACTTCCTGTTCACGCCCGTCATTTGCTGTCACATGTATCCGCCCGCAGGAAGATGAGTCGCAAGGTAGATGGGGTGCGGATGCAGCGTTAGGTGTGAGCGCATCCCTGCTGGAGGCAGGAAATTATATATAGAGGTGGGTGTAAGATTTGATATTTAGGTGAAGGGGGGGGGGGGGGGGGGGGGGTCCTGGACTTTCCCTAGTAACAGAATTTTCTGATAGCTGAAGCACGCCAGTGATTGTATTCTGCTGCTGCACGGAGATATAATCTGCACATGAGTTTCTTTTATCCTCTTCCACAATTACCTCCTCAAATTCACGCATACAAGACTTCTCACGTGCCTCACCCCTCCTCTGCAATGCCCTTCCACAGCACATCCGCCACTCTGCCACCTTTGAAATCTTTAAACGCTCCCTCAAAACCCACCTTTTCCGACAAGCATGTGCTCTATCTTAGGCCATACACCCTTCAACCTTGCATCTACATTTATTCCTAACTAAATAACCTAATCACGCACTGCCTGTACATATACTGTATACTTCACCCACCTCTTGTTTCCACCCCATTCCTTTAGATTGTAAGCTCGCAAGGGCAGGGCTCTCTCACCCTTTTGTGTCTTGGAATGTTATTAATTCAATTGCTTGCACTCTGTTAGACATTTATACATTTTAGTCATCATGTTAAATTTGCTATTGTAATCAGCAGTGCTGTATTTTGTACCGTGTTCCATATTTAATGTATATCATTGTCTATATCATTATGTATCCCTTGTTTGTTTTCTTACATTGTACAGCGCCACGGAATATGTTGGCGCTTTATAAATAAATAATAATAATAATCATTTACAGCTCATTGCCCACATTGCTGACCATACACTCACAAAACGATTTCATAATGCATTGAATTTCTTTGCATTTGATTAGAAAAAAAATAAAACCGGTTTGCAAAGTATGGTGACCGATTCTTTCAGAATAGACACTGATAGAAAGCTCTACCCCAGTGAATCTTTATGGGCCATTCACAGATGACAGAATTCTCCTCGGTTTACGTTTTTGCAAATTCGCATTCATCGCACACCTAAAGCAGGTCTTGCACTGTGCGATTTTCAGATTTTTTTTCTAACGTTTTTAAATTGCGTTTCAGTGCTGCATTCCGTCTGCCATAGACTCCCATGCAAATGCCTGCCGCGCTGCATCACTTGTACCATGCGGCAACGCACTGCAGAGACTGCGTCGCTGTGAGCACTTTCATTACTTCGTATTGCACCGCGGGTAATGTTTTGCATAACCCAATGGTCCAATACTATCAAGTATTTACGAGCCAGACTATATTACGGATTCCATTTAAAAAAACAAAACCAAAAAAAAAACGTAACCAGCAGCTAGAGGCTTTGATTGGCTTAACTGAAGTCCCTTCCCTTCATTATTGATCAAACTTGTATTTGTTACCATTCATATTAGGCTTGTTGCCTCTATTATTTATTTTAATTTATTTATTGTATTTATAAAGCGCCAACATATTACGCAGCGCTGGACATTAGTTTAGGTTACAGACAATATTTAGGGGTGACATACAGCAAAATGACAATACAGGAATACAAGAAAGACCAGATCACGCAGCACAGTGTGAGTACAAGGTAATGCTTAGTCACTGGAGGGGAGCATGGAGATTAGGCAAGTTAGGTTCACTCAGATGCATAGCATGGGTGCACAGTAATGGAAGTGCATGATCAGGTAGGACACAAAAGGAGGAGGACCCTGCCCACAGGCTTACAATCTAGAGGGAGAGGTAAGGACACGAAAGGTAGGGGACCAGAGTTCAGCCGTGGGTTTAGAGCACTTGTGAGGGGTAGTAGGCCAGAGTGAAAAGGTGAGTTTTGAGGGCTTTCTTGAAGATGTTGAAGGAGGAGGCTGCCCTAATGGGTGGAGGTAGGGAGTTCCATAGTGTTGGAGCAGCTTTTGAGAAGTCCTGGAGGCGTGCATGGGACTGGGTGATGCGGGGGGCGGTTAGGCGAAGTTCATTTGAAGAGCGGAGTGAGCGGCTAGGTGTGTATCTCTGAGTAAGATCGGAAATGTAGGTTGGACAGGTTTTGTGGACAGATTTGTAGGTCAGACATGTACTATGTCGCAACATCTCCAAGATCCGGCCTTTCCTGACCCCAGACACTACCAAACTCCTTGTCCATGCCCTCATCATCTCCCGCCTGGACTACTGCAACTCCCTCTTGTCAGGCCTTCCTCAAAACCGCATCGCCCCCCTAAAATCCATCATGAACGCAGCAGCCAGACTCATCTACTCCTCCCACCGCTCTGTCTCCACAACTCCCCTACGCAAATCCCTTCATTGGCTTCCAATTCACTTCAGAATCAACTTCAAGATCCTATGTTTGGCATACAAATCCTTACACAAGTCCTGCCCAACCTACATCTCTGACCTGGTCAGCAGATATACACCTGGCCGCCCACTTCGCTCCTCCAACGACCTCCTCTTAACCACCCCACGCATCTCGCACTCCCATGCCAGACTGCAGGACTTCACTAGAGCTGCCCCTATCCTGTGGAACTCTCTCCCGCTGCCCATCAGGCTCGCTCCCACCTTCAACACCTTCAAAAAAGCACTCAAAACTCACTTCTTCAAGGAGGCCTACATCAACTCGACACTACCCTAATCCTTTCTGCCAATAACTTCTTGATGCACCCCCTCCTTTTGTGTCACCAGCCCCTCCCTCTAGATTGTAAGCCTTTGGCAGGGCCCTCTTCCCTTGTGTATCATACTTGACTGTGTGCACTTTACCCAGAATTTGGAACTGGTAATTTTTTACCACTACCATTCCAGTTTATGATCTGGCATTGTACTATTATCTGCATTGTGTTGTGTATCTTATTGCTATTACCTGTATTGTTGTATCTATGGTCCGTTACCTGTATTGTTCTGTCAACCCGGTTATCATTGTCTGTAAGCCTATTTATTGTACAGCGCTGCGTAATATGTTGGCGCTATATAAATCTAATAAATAATAATAATAATAATAATAATACTATTGTTTAACTGCTTCCGGACCGATGCAGTATGAATCTACATCCAGCAGGTGGTGCTGCCGCTTTGACTGGACGTAGATTCAACATCCTGAAAAATGACGCGTCCGCACCGTAAACCACTGATCTCGCGCTCTGAACCTGCTGCAAATCGCTCACTCTGCCGTCTTTAAGACGGTAGAGCTCTGTAAGCAGGCCAGGAGCCACTTTCATTGGCTCCTGACCGCGTGATCACGGAAAGCTAATCACATTGGCTCCCAATGAAAGCAGCTCCTGACCGGCTGCCAGCACTCTGCCGTCATAGAGACGGCAGAGAGAGGAACCTGCGGCGATGGGGCAGCGTCATGACCAGCGAGAGCGGCTAGTATGTGCGGGGATTTGTCAGGAAGCTGTGTTTAGAGACTGCTGGTAGGGAAGGGGTTAATGCTCTAATGGTTACGGTTTTGTATTCAACCTTGTATTGTTTCCCCATCTGTTGTGCAGTGCTGCATAATATGTTAGCGCTTCATACGTAAAGTTTACATTGAGATTATATTTGCATACTAAAGCTTCAGTGACTCATTTTAGTTATGCAAAAGAACTAGGGATGATCAATGAGATGCAACTGTTTCCGAGTTGATGCACATTTTTGTGCAAATATATGCAGCATGAAAATGGGCCAATCCATTTTAACCTGGGTTTAAATTGATTAGTCCACTTTCAAACTGCATATATTTGCATAACAATTTGCACCAACTCGGAAATATTTGCACCTTTTTGATCATTCCTAAAAAGAACATAAGCAAGCATTTCCAAGTATTCCCTGTGCATAAAATTGTTTATTTTCACTGCAGAGAGCAGTGCAAGATTGCTTATCCTTGGTCATTAGCAAAGGCAAGATTCTCACTGTGCCTGTCTGCCCCCTCCCTCTACTGAATAGACACATCGCCCAGCCAACAGCTGAGTCACTTTAGCAGTTTTTAGAAGGAAGGGTCATCTGGCTACTTATTACTGGAGGGGGCGGGGAGACATCTGGATACATATACTGAAAGGGAACCTTAACTGATAGGGATATGGACGTTTCCTTTTAAACAATACCAGTTGCCTGGCAGCCCTGCTGATCTCTTTCGCTGCAGTAGTGGGTGAATTACACACCTGAAAGAAGCATGCAGCTAATCCAGTCAGAGCACCTGATCTGCATGCTTGTTGAGGGGCTGTGGCTGAAGGTATCAGAGACACAGGATCAGCAGGAGAGTCAGGCAACTGGTATTATTTTAAAAGGAAAAATCCATATCCTTCTCAGTTTAGGTTCCCTTGATGGGGGTTGGCTGCTGACAGTGGCCTTGGGCGGGAAAGTGTACAAATCCGGCCCTATATATACAGTGGAGGAAATAATTATTTGACCCCTCACTGATTTTGTAAGTTTGTCCAATGACAAAGAAATGAAAAGTCTCAGAACAGTATCATTTCAATGGTAGGTTTATTTTAACAGTGGCAGATAGCACATCAAAAGGAAAATCGAAAAAATAACCTTAAATAAAAGATAGCAACTGATTTGCATTTCATCGAGTGAAATAAGTTTTTGAACCCTCTAACAATAAAAGACTTAATACTTAGTGGAAAAACCCTTGTTTGCAAGCACAGAGGTCAAACGTTTCTTGTAATTGATGACCAAGTTTGCACACATTTTAGGAGGAATGTTGGTCCACTCCTCTTTGCAGATCATCTCTAAATCCCTAAGGTTTCGAGGCTGTCTCTGTGCAACTCTGAGCTTGAGCTCCCTCCATAGGTTTTCTATTGGATTAAGGTCCGGAGACTGACTAGGCCACTCCATGACCTTAATGTGCTTCTTCTTGAGCCACTCCTTTGTTGCCTTTGCTGTATGTTTTGGGTCATTGTCGTGCTGGAACACCCATCCACGACCCATTTTCAGTTTCCTGGCAGAGGGAAGGAGGTTGTCGTTCAGGATTTCACGATACATGGCTCCGTCCATTTTCCCGTTAATGCGATTAAGTTGTCCTGTGCCCTTAGCAGAAAAACACCCCCAAAGCAAAATGTTTCCACCCCCATGCTTGACGGTGGGGACGGTGTTTTGGGGGTCATAGGCAGCATTTTTCTTCCTCCAAACACAGCGAGTTGAGTTAATGCCAAAGAACTCTATTTTGGTCTCATCAGACCACAGCACCTTCTCCCAGTCACTCACAGAATCATTCAGGTGTTCATTGGCAAACTTCAGACGGGCCTGCACATGTGCCTTTTTGAGCAGGGGGACCTTGCGAGCCCTGCAGGATTTTAATCCATTGCGGTGTAATGTGTTTCCAATGGTTTTCTTGGTGACTGTGGTCCCTGCTAATTTGAGGTCATTCACGAACTCCTCCCGTGTAGTTCTAGGATGCCTTTTCACCTTTCTCAGAACCATTGATACCCCACGAGGTGAGATCTTGCGTGGAGCCCCAGAGCGAGGTCGATTCATGGTCATTTTGTGCTCCTTCCATTTTCGAACAATCGCACCAACAGTTGTCACCTTCTCTCCCAGCTTCTTGCTAATGGTTTTGTAGCCCATTCCAGCCTTGTGCAGGTCTACAATTTTGTCTCTGACATCCTTGGACAGCTCTTTGGTCTTTCCCATGTTGGAGAGTTTGGAGTCTGCTTGATTGATTGATTCTGTGGACAGGTGTCTTTTATACAGGTGACTAGTTAAGACAGGTGTCCTTAATGAGGGTGACTAATTGAGTAGAAGTGTCTAACCACTCTGTGGGAGCCAGAAGTCTTAATGGTTGGTAGGGGTTCAAAAACTTATTTCACTCAATGAAATGCAAATCAGTTGCTATCTTTTATTTAAAGGGAAGGTTCAGGGACTATCCGAAAAAAATAAAAATCCGCATCCACTTACCTGGGGCTTCCTCCAGCCCGTGGCAGGCAGGAGGTGCCCTCGGCGCCGCTCCGCAGGCACCCGGTGGTCTCCGGTGGCGCGCCCGACCTGGCCAGGCCGGCGGCCAGGTCGGGCTCTTCTGCGCTCCAAGGGCTGGAACTTCTGCGTCCCACGCCGGCGCACTGACGTCATCGGACGTCCTCCGGGCTGTACTGCGCAGGCCCCAGGTAAGTGGATGGGGATTTTTATTTTTTTCGGATAGTCCCTGAACCTTCCCTTTAAGGTTATTTTTTCGATGTTCCATTTGATGTGCTATCTGCCACTGTTAAAATAAACCTACCATTGAAATAATACTGTTCTGAGACTTTTCATTTCTTTGTCATTGGACAAACTTTCAAAATCAGTGAGGGGTCAAATAATTATTTCCTCCACTGTATATATATGTATGTATATATATATATATATATATATATATATATATATATATATATATATATATATATATATATATATATATATTGGCTTGCAAAAGTATTCAGCCCCCTTGAAGTTTTCCACATTTTGTCACATTACTGCCACAAACCTGAATCAATTTTATTGGAATTCCTCGTGAAAGACCAATACAAAGTGGTGTACACAAGGGAATTGGAACGAAAATCATACATGATTCCAAACATTTTTTACAAATCAATAACTGCAAAGTGGGGTGTGCATAATTATTCAGCCCCCTGAGTCAATACTTTGTAGAACCACCTTTTGCTGCAATTACAGCTGCCAGTCTTTTAGGGTGTGTCTCTACCAGCTTTGCACATCTAGAGACTGAAATCCTTGCCCATTCTTCTTTGCAAAACAGCTCCAGTTCAGTCAGATTAGATGGACAGCATTTGTGAACAGCGGTTTTCAGATCTTGCCACAGATTTTTGATTGGATTTTGATCTGGACTTTGACTGGGCCATTCTAACACATGGATATGTTTTGTTTTAAACCATTCCATTGTTGCCCTGGCTTTATGTTTAGGGTCGTTGTCCTGCTGGAAGGTGAACCTCCGACCCAGTCTCAAGTCTTTTGCAGTATCCAAGAGGTTTTCTTCCAAGTTTGCCCTGTATTTGGCTCCATCCATCTTCCCATCAACTCTGACCAGCTTCCCTGTCACTGCTGAAGAGATGCACCCCCCGAGCATGATGCTGCCACCACTATATTTTACAGTGGGGATGTTGTGTTCAGAGTGATGTGCAGTGTTAGTTTTCCACCACAAATAGCATTTTGCATTTTGGCCAAAAAGTTCCATTTTGGTCTCATCTGACCAGAGCACCTTCTTCCACATGTTTGCTGTGTCCCCCACATGGCTTGTGGCAAACTGCAAACGGGACTTCTTATGCTTTTCTGTTAACAATGCCTTTCTTCTTGCCACTCTTCCATAAAGGCCAACTTTGTGCAGTGCACGACTAATAGTTGTCCTATGGACAGATTCCCCCACCTGAGCTGTAGATCTCTGCAGCTCGTCCAGAGTCACCATGGGCCTCTTGACTGCATTTCTGATCAGCGCTCTCCTTGTTCGGCCTGTGAGTTTAGATGGATGGCCTTGTCTTGGTAGGTTTACAGTTGTGCCATACTCCTTCCATTTCTGAATGATCGCTTGAACAGTGCTCCGTGGGATGTTCAAGGCTTTGGAAATCTTGTTGTAGCCTAAGCCTGCTTTAAATTTCTTAATAACTTTATCCCTGACCTGTCTGATGTGTTCTTTGGACTTCATGGTGTATTTGCTCCCAATATTCTCTTAGACAACCGTCACAGAGCAGCTGTATTTCTACTGACATTAGATTACACACAGGTGCACTCTATTTAGTCATTAGCACTCATCAGGCAATGTCTATGGGCAACTGACTGCACTCAGACCAAAGGGGGCTGAATAATTACGCACACCCCACTTTGCAGTTATTGATTTGTAAAAAATGTTTGGAATCATGTATGATTTTTGTTCCACTTCTCACATGTACACCACTTTGTATTGGTCTTTCACGTGGAATTCCAATAAAATTGATTCATGTCAGTGGCAGTAATGTGACAAAATGTGGAGAACTTCAAGGGGGCCGAATACTTTTGTAAGCCACTGTGTATGTATGTATGTATATATATATATATATATATATATATATATATGTATATATAATATAATTTTTTTTTCCTGTGCTGTATTAAGTATTTGATCGTGCTTCAGCTATAAATTCTGTATTTAATAGCAGCACACAGTCCATATTACGTACAGATAAATACGGACTGCTGATTTCTGATTCGGTTTAAGCAGCTTTCATGGTATAGAGGTGAAATGGTTTTCCGCCTGGCTGCCGCAGTTACAAGCCGGGGTGTGATGTGTATAATTTCTCAGATATTTCAGGCGTATAAGAAAGGCGGATTTCTCCCCCCCGACCCGCCTGCACAGCGTCCCCGGAGACGCGCTCTCTGACCTGCCGGCGATGTACAGACAGCACAATCCCCGACAAAATGGAGTCCCTGCCTCCCCTCTCTCCTGCAGCGTTCTCTTCCACATCTCTTTGTGTCTCTCTCTGTCTCGTTTTTCCTTTTAGCTTCAATCATCATTATTTATTAGGTGTTTTATGGTCTAGTAATTATAACAAATAAATCGCCACCTAACACAGAGCCTTTTTATTATGGGGGGTGGGTGGGGGGGGGGGGGGGGGGGGTAGGTAGAAAATAACAGACGCAGGGTAAATTGTTATTTTTGTTATACCAAAATGTAAGCTCTCTGAGAGCTGTTTACGTAGTGCCCTCTAGTGGATTTTTAGTGTGTAACACCTTCTCGTCACTTTAAAGAAAGAAGCCCTCTTGTTTAGGTATATTTTTCTAAATTGCTTTCTTAGAACAGGAGATGATTGCTGATCTTCACTTTCACAAGCAAGGGTAGCCTTGGTCATCCTGATTGGAACCAGGGTTTTATGAGGAATCCGAGGTGAAAGACATATGGAGGCTGCCATATTTATGACACCTCCCCACCTCTTGTTTCCACCCCATTCCTTTTGATTGTAAGCTCACAAGGGCAGGGCTCTCACCCTTTTTTTGTCATTGAATGTTATTAATTTAATAGCTTGCACTCTGATATACATTTATACATTTTAGTCATCATGTTAAATTTGCTATTGTAATCACCTGTTCTGTATCTTGTATCAGTGTCCTTATTTGATGTATATCATTGTCTGTATCATTATGTATCCCTTGTTTGTTTTCTTACATTGTACAGCGCCACTGAATATGTTGGTGCTTTATAAATAATAATAATTTATACAGTTGTTGGGCTGTCTTACTGATCATTCTGGCTTCAGTAGTGTCTGAATCACACACACCTGAAACAAGCCTGCAGTTAATCTTGTCAGATTTTTGTCAGAAACATGATCTGATCTGCTGCATGCTTGTTCAGGATCTAAAAGTACTAAAGCGGACAGCAGCGCTTTCAGGCATTGGGCTCTATTCACTAAACTTCTCATAAATGACTTATTTATCACATAATTAATAAAAATAACCTTTGAACATATTTACAAGCAAAATAATCACTCATAGTAAGTTGTTCCTTCTTGACTAACGTCATTTCAATATTACTTTTCTTACCTTAATTATTTTATATTTTTGCTCTTTGGGAGATTAAAAAAGTAACATAGATTTACTGTGAAAACAGAGGAAAACAGGTGAAAAAGCTTCGTGAAGCTTACCCTATGTGCTTTGTTTACATAGTTACAGAGTTGTACTGTCTGAGTTGTACTGTAATAAAAAACATACCAATCAAGTCATTGTGATCTCCTGAATCCCTCTTTGCCGTTTCCACCACCGCGATCCTGGCTTTTAATCGCCAGTTTTTACAAGCAAAAAAGATGGCCGCTAACCAGGACGTTGTGTGTGTGTGTGTGTGTGTGTGTATATATATCGTTACTGTATACTACATAGTTATTCATCTGCACTCCAGTCTGGGATTCTCACAGTTTCTCAGCATGTGACAGGCAGCTCCCTCCCCCTCAGCCTCACAAACTGAGAGCAGAGAGTGAGGAGTAAACAAAGCACACAGAGCCTGCAGGGGGTGTGCATAATTTGTATTCATTACAACAGAGGCAGCCCTTTCCTTCATGTGTCGACAAAGCTTGACAAAGAAAAGAAGATTAGATATATTACAGAGACAGTGCAACTAAAAAAGGCTACAGTAATCCAGACCACATTACAACAGATATAGGAACTTATAGGATAGAATAAATAAGGCTGAAAATTTTGTTACAGAGTCTCTTTAAGGGGAAGGCAGGTGCTGAGGGGAGTGGTCAGTTTACATATAAACAATCAATAACCAGTCATGAACCTGAGATTAACGCTGACGCATTGTTGGGTTTCTCCTGAGGGACCTCAGCGCTGGTGAAAGGGTGCAGTAAAGAATGTATTTGCATGCAATCCATTTTGGAAGCTAATATCATCCAATTTTGCAACCTAGGTGTTTTACCTCCTAATAGAGTTCCGATCATCACTTTTAGTATCATATCTCAAAAGCAAACCTATAATGCACCACTTTATGACTGAGGGTGGAGCCGTGTAGTTCTTGTTTACCCTTGTAGGCCAAGCTATTAGCCTGCTTGCAGCCTTTTATTTTTACAGAGCCATATAACCCAGCTTGCATTCAGTTTTCTTTCTTTTCAAATCATTTTAATGTAGTTGTTAGTCAAATACAGTGATACAATTCCTTCATGGAGTACTCAACATCTTATAAAAACAAAAAACAAAAACAAAAAAACACAATTTTCAAAAAATATCATTCATTTTTTTCAGCCTGCCTGGCCTTCATTAAAGAGACTCCGTAACAAAAATTGCATCCTGTTTTTTATCATCCTACAAGTTCAAAAAGCTATTCTAATGTGTTCTGGCTTACTGCAGCACTTTCTGCTATCACAGTCTCTGTAATAAATCAACTTATCTCTCTCTTGTCAGACTTGTCAGCCTGTGTCTGGAAGGCTGCCAAGTTCTTCAGTGTTGTGGTTCTGCTATGAACTCCCCCTTCCAGGCCCCTCTATGCACACTGCCTGTGTATTATTTAGATTAGAGCAGCTTCTCTCTTATCTTTTACAAGCTGGATAAATCGTCCTCTGAGCTGGCTGGGCTTTCACATACTGAGGAATTACATACAGGCAGAGCTGTCTGCACTCTGCAGGAAGAAACAGCCTGACACTTCAGTGCATGAAAGATGCAGGGGGAAAGAAACACACAAATGATGTATACAGCCTGCTTGTGTATGGATGTATTTTCTATGTGTGGACATACTGTACATCAACCTACTTCCTGTTTTGGTGGCCATTTTGTTTGTTTATAAACAAACTTTTTCAAACGGTTTTTAACCACTTTTAATGCGGCGGGAAGCGGCGAAATTGTGACAGAGGGTAATAGGAGATGTCCCCTAACACACTGGTATGTTTACTTTTGTGTGATTTTAACAATACAGATTCTCTTTAAAGCAAACCTGAGAGGGATATGGAGGTTGCCATATTTATTTCCTTTTAACCATTTATGCCGCACGGACGTGAGCTTCACTTCCGCAGCGGCAGTTGCTAGAGCTGCAGGGACGTGCTAGTCATGTCCCTGCAATTTGGGGGGTTTGCTGGCGATCCTGCGGGCGGATGCCTGCGATCGCGCTGTTACCGGGAGCAGGAGGAGATTATCTGCAGGGGACAAAAGTCCCCTGTGCCGATCCGTACATGTCCGTCGAGAATAAACACTCTTTTTGTTCAAAAACAGTGTTTATTCTTACATAGAGCCGCCATGCTATCTCCCGCCATCAGTTTCCGCCACCCGATCGTTAAATTTATGAATGGGAACAATGTTCCCATTTATAATCTCCCCGCCAGCACTGTGATCGCAGGTTTCCATTGAAGCCTTACATCACTTCCCCTAGTTACAATGTAGCAATACATTGTATCCTATGTAGCGTACTTGTACCCTACATAGAATTTTGCTCAGCGGGGACATCTTGTGGCCAAATAGTAAAATACACCTACTGACTTTAGGGGGAAAAAAATAACATCTATGTCAAGAGGGCATCTTATAGTGGGCTAGTGGGCTAAAAATTAGTGATGGATACAAAAACTGAAAAAAATGCACCTTTATTTCCAAATAAAATATTGTCACCATACATTATACTAGGGATATAATTTTAATTTAATTTTTGCAATAACCGGGACAAATGGGCAAATAAAATGTGTGGATTTTAATTGCTGTAGCATGTATTATTTTAAAACTATAATGGCCGAAAACTAGAAATAATGATTTTTTTCAATTTTTTTTTTGTATTATTCCCGTCAAAATGCATTTAGAATAAAATAATTCTTAACATAATGTACCACCCAAAGAAAGCCTAATTGGTGGCGGAAAAAACAAAGTATAGATCATTTATTTGTGATAAGTAGTAATAAAGTTATTGGGGAATAAAAGGGAGGAGCGTTGAAAGGGGAAAATTCCTCTCGACCATAAGGTGAAAAATACCCGCGGGCTGAAATGGTTAAACATTACCAGTTGCCTGGCTGTGCTGCTGATGTTTCATGTATACATGTCTGAATCACACGCCTGAAAAAAGCTTCTTCAGGGCCTATGGCTTATTAGAGGCAAATAACCCTAGCCTCCATATCACTCACTCTCACTTCAAGTTCCCTTTAATGAATGAAGCTGAATAGCTGTATGTGTCTAGTGATTGCATCTGATCGCTACAGGTGCCAGTCATTACACGTTTATAAACAAGTATAGGTATTGCAGGGGTTAATAGGCTCGGTTTGCGCCAGTACTCTTGGCATCTGTCTTGGTGAAACTGCCTTACAGAGTTTAAAGAGAAACTCCGACCAAGAATTGAACTTTATCCCAATTTAGTAGCTGATACCCCCTTTTACATGAGAAATCTATTCCTTTTCACAAACAGACCATCGGGGGCGCTGTATGACTGATAGTGTGGTGAAACCCCTCCCACAAGAAACTCTTGAGTACGTACTTCGGGCAGTTTCCTGTCTGTGAACCTTGCTGCATTGTGGGAAATAGCTGTTTACAGCTCATTCCAACTGCCAAAAAAACATGCAGCAGCTACATCACCTGCCAGCAGTAAACATGTCACCATGTAATAAATGTCAGAATGTAAATCAGGGATTTAAAAGATTTTACAATGGGCAAACACTGACTTAGGCCTGAAACACACCAGAGGAGTTTTTCTGAGCGTTTTGAGTTTTTAAATCTGCTGCTAATGTTATCCTATGTGTCTGTGCACACTGAAGCAATGAGGTTTTGTAAAAAACCCCATAGCATTACATTGGGAAGAGCTTTTAGAGGTTTCAAAACCTCTTCCCAATGTAATGCTATGGGTTTTTTTACAAAACCTCATTGCTTCAGTGTGCACAGACACATAGGATAACCTTAGCAGCAGATTTAAAAACTCAAAACGCTCAGAAAACCTCCTCTGGTGTGTTTCAGGCCTAAATCATTTATACATAATTATTGTAAAAAAAAAACAAAAAAAAAAACTTTTTTTTATTACATTATTTTCACTGGAGTTCCTCTTTAAGGCAGTCCCATATCACTAGACTGTAGTTGCAGGGAGGGAGGTGGCTCTGGCTCAATTTTTTCACTGGGCCCACTGCTCTGTAGCTGCGCATTAGCCCTATTAGATCGTTGCTATGGGTGTAGTGTCTTCTCTGTTGCTATGGGTTACTGCATACCATCTCTCTCTCCTTCCGAGTACTCAGAGTATTACACTTGTCACAGTCTTCTGGCAATAGTTTCTCCTCTCTAGGCTGCAGCCATCTGTTCCTCAGCGCAAACCATGTCAGCCTCCATCAGTCCTTTTCATTAACCACGGCTGCTGCTGCCATCCTGCTAGTTGGCTGGCGGCCATTTTCTTCATCCCCATGACATTGCCACACAGGACAATATGAGCATTTCTCTATCTACAGTGCGATGCATGCTGGCTGTACGTGACCGCGTTACTGATACTTTATTCTGTAAATCAGTAAAAAGGAAGATATATGTATACAATGATGAGTCTCCAAAACATTAAAGGACCACGATCGTGAAAAAATGTAAAATGTAAAATACATGTAAACTCATATACAGTAAATAAGAAATACATTTATTCCAGAGTGAAATGTGCTATACATGGCTTCTCTCCTATGTTGCTGTCACTTACAGTAGGTGGTAGAAATCTGACATTACCGACAGGTTTTAGGCTAGCCCATCTCCTCCTGGGGGAATCTCAGCATGGACTTTATTCTTTATAAAGACACTCCCTGAAAAGGATTTATACTAATATGCTGGCCAGCCTCTGTGCTCGCTGCACACTATTTTGACAGTTGGACAGAGCAACTGCCATTCACAAAGTGCTTTTGAAAATGAAGTAAACCCTGAGAATCCCCCATGAGGAGATGGCCAAGTCAAAACCTGTCGGTTCTGTCAGATTTCTACTACTTACTGTAAGTGACAGCAGCATAGGAGAAAAGTAACTTCTGGCTCATTTTACTCTGGAAGAAACGTACTTCTTATTTGTATGTCTTTTACATGTATTTTACATTTTACAATTTTCGCGACAGAGATCCGATATATTGGGCTGGGGAAATGGCAAATCGGAGCGCTTTTACCACTAAATACAGATTGTTTTCCAGAGCGAAAATGCTGCAGGCTTGTATTGCCCCAGTGCTTATGGAGTCTTGTGTGGAACCACCTCCATAGGCTTGTATTGCCCCAGTGCTTATGGAATCTTGTGTGGAACCACCTCCATAGGCTTGTATTGCCCCAGTGCTTATGGAATCTTGTGTGGAACCACCTCCATAGGCTTGTATTGCCCCAGTGCTTATGGAGTCTTGTGTGGAACCACCTCCATAGGCTTGTATTGCCCCAGTGCTTATGGAGTCTTGTGTGGAACCACCTCCATAGGCTTGTATTGCCCCAGTGCTTATGGAGTCTTGTGTGGAACCACCTCCATAGGCTTGTATTGCCCCAGTGCTTATGGAGTCTTGTGTGGAACCACCTCCATAGGCTTGTATTGCCCCAGTGCTTATGGAGTCTTGTGTGGAACCACCTCCATAGGCTTGTATTGCCCCAGTGCTTATGGAATCTTGTGTGGAACCACCTCCATAGGCTTGTATTGCCCCAGTGCTTATGGAGTCTTGTGTGGAACCACCTCCATAGGCTTGTATTGCCCCAGTGCTTATGGAGTCTTGTGTGGAACCACCTCCATAGGCTTGTATTGCCCCAGTGCTTATGGAGTCTTGTGTGGAACCACCTCCATAGGCTTGTATTGCCCCAGTGCTTATGGAGTCTTGTGTGGAACCACCTCCATAGGCTTGTATTGCCCCAGTGCTTATGGAATCTTGTGTGGAACCACCTCCATAGGCTTGTATTGCCCCAGTGCTTATAGAGTCTTGTGTGGAACCACCTCCATAGGCTTGTATTGCCCCAGTGCTTATGGAGTCTTGTGTGGAACCACCTCCATAGGCTTGTATTGCCCCAGTGCTTATGGAGTCTTGTGTGGAACCACCTCCATAGGCTTGTATTGCCCCAGTGCTTATGGAGTCTTGTGTGGAACCACCTCCATAGGCTTGTATTGCCCCAGTGCTTATGGAGTCTTGTGTGGAACCACCTCCATAGGTTTGCATTGCCCCAGTGCTTATGGAGTCTTGTGTGGAACCACCTCCATAGGCTTGTATTGCCCCAGCGCTTATGGTGTCTCGTGTGGAACCACCTCCATAGGCTTGCATTGCCCCAGCGCTTATGGAGTCTTGTGTGGAACCACCTCCATAGGCTTGTATTGCCCCAGCGCTTATGGAGTCTTGTGTGGAACCACCTCCATAGGCTTGTATTGCCCCAGCGCTTATAGAGTCTTGTGTGGAACCACCTCCATAGGCTTGTATTGCCCCAGCGCTTATGGAGTCTTGTGTGGAACCACCTCCATAGGCTTGTATTGCCCCAGTGCTTATGGAGTCATGGCAATTCCTAGAAAGCAGATGATTGTACAGGAAGCTCTCTAGCCCTTTCCCTGATGGATTTCTTTTCGTCTTACATGTGCTGCGGTGCCACCTACTTCTCTGGTTCCTTCAGCCTGTCAGTGTGCCAGAAAACAGGATAATGAACATAAACATAGGTACCCTGAATTATTTTTTTTATGTTCTGTTGTGAGGCATTACAGGTGCTCTTTAAGTTAACATCAGTGGGAAGTCATGGAAAACCATTCCCAACATGTAGGCCCCACCTTGCTCTTTACAGAACTTTAACCAAGGATTGAAGTTCATTCGGATCAGTAGCTGATACCCCCTTTCCATTGAGAAATCTTTACATTTTCTAGAACACATTTTCTGTATGGCTGATATTGTGGTGAAACCCCTCCCACAGTGTGATGTCATGACCTCGACCCTGACAGTTACCTCTCTGTGAACCTTGTTGCATTGTGGAAAATATCGGCTTTTTCCAACTGCCAAGCAAGCAGTATCTCCCTCTGTGCATAGAACTCTCAGTAACAAACATTCCGTACAGATCACCTGGCAGAACTAAAGATGTCACCACCAGTGATATATTTCATAATGTAACTCAGAGAGAGGAAAGATTTTACAATGGGCAAACACGGACTAAATAATCTGTTAATGAATATTGTAAAAAGTAAGCAATTTTATTCATTGTTTTTTCACTACATTTCCTCTTAAAGGAGAACTGTAGTGAGAGGGATATGGAGGCTGCCATATTTATTTCCTTTTAAGCAATACCAGTTGCCTGGCAGCCCTGCTGATCTATTTATCTGAAGAAGTGTCTGAATCACACAGAAACAAGCATGCAGCTAATCTTGTCATATCTGTCAAAATTGTCAGAAAAACGTGATCTGCTGCATGCTTGTTCAGGGGCTATGGCTGAAAGTATTAGAGGCAGAGGATCAGCAGGATAGCCAGGTAACTGGTATTGCTTAAGTAGAAATACATATGGCAGCCTCCATACACCTCTCTCTACAGTTCTCCTTTAAACCTTTTAACAGCTTTAAAGTGTAGAGAAACCGAGAGCCCAATATAGTGTAGTATGTTAAAACATAAACGAAGTAAGGCAAATCAGTGAGAAGAGTATACTCACAAACGTGGGTTACCACACAGGCAACCACTGTATAAGCAGGTGAGGAGATTAGACCTGTCCTCACTCAGGGCTAAGAAGTCGCTCTCTGTAGATGAGAAAAAGGGGTAGATCACCCCTCCACCAGGGGTGGACACGATTTTGCAGTAGGAGAACAGAGGTGCCAGCAGAATAAAAGTGGATAAAACCTTTAAAATTTGCTTGGAGGAAGTGGTGGACTTACTTCCATAAAGCAAACACGAAAGACTGTCTGAATAGTAGCAATCACATTTATTATATAGTACCCCAAAAGTGCAACACGTTTCGCAGGCTGAGCCCGCTTCATCAGGCAATAAACGTGGGGACAAAACAGAATTCCGGCAATAGCAGGTGCATACCTCCCAACTTTATGAAATGAGAACAAGGGACACTTAAGCCACGCCCCTGCCACACTCCTGGCCACGCCCCACCACGCCTCTAGTCACGCATACCATAAAATTTCATAAGAAAAATGTTGTTTTATAATTCAAACCACACTGGTCCTTTCTATCCAGGTTAATTTTCCTTCATAGTAACATTTTAAAATTAGTAATATATCAATTTAAAGGATGGGAATAAAGTCAATCAAACACATTTTTAGTATAGAAATATATATGTTTATATAGAAAGAGGGACAAAGTCCTGAAAGAGGGACAAATGAGGAGGAAAGAGGGACAGGGCTCCCAAAAAGGGACTGTCCCTCCGAAAAAGGGAAAGTTGGGAGCTATGCAATGGTAGCGCCTCAGACTTTTAACAGCTTTGCACAAGTTGACTTGTTTGTGTCTCCAGGCAGCGGGTGACTAAACTCAGCTGCCTAGCGCAGCCATGCAGAGCGGGAAGCGAGCTGTTATAGTTACCTGTCCGGACGGCTTAATCGGTGTCTCCTCCCCCCACGGCAGTGGCGCCAAACTTCCGACATGTCTTCTGGGTCCCGATCACATGATATGACGTGATCGAGATCCAGGGGGTGGTGTCAGCATTACAGCGCCACTTGGTGGTGAAAGAGGCTCTTTTACCACCCCTCTTCCACCACCGAGTGGCGCTGTAATGTTGACACCATTCCCTAGATCCTGATCACATCATATCATGTGATCGGGACCCAGAAGACATGTCGGGGTTATATCGCCACCGTGGTGGAGGAGAGAAGAAGCCAATCCAGCTGCCTGGACCGGTAACTATAACCGCTCCATGCCGCCCGCTCTGCATAGCCCAGCAGGCTGGGGAGGCACACTTCCCCAGCGGCAGGAAAAAGGCAGCCCTACAGCCACATACATTTTTTCTTTATGTGGTTGCTAAAAGGTTAAAGGAACTGCTGTAGACATCTTGATGCCCCATTCCACAAGACACCTCCAGAGGTTATTATTATTATTTACTATTTTTATAGTGCCTTCAGCTTCACAGGAAGTCATGTAAGTCTATGGTATTGCAGGTATTTTAAAAATGTTGGCAGCGGAGCAATGACATTGTGACGTTCATGCGCGGAAGCGTATTTTTACAATACGAGTCCGTGCACTTCCGCATAACCGAAACAGGAAGTGATCGCAAGCGAGCGTCACTTCCTGTTTGGCCGGATGCCAGAAGGGGAATACCGCATAGTAACTTGGTATTCCCTGAAGGCCTGTTTTTGGTGGTGCGGTAACGCTGACGCCAATATGCAGTGTGAAACGGGCATCACTGTCCCTTGGAGGAGCTCACAATCTAATGCCTACCATAGTCATATGTCTATGTATGTATCGTGTATTGGGTATGTATCTTAGTCTAGAAACAATTTTAGGGGGAAGCAAATTAACTTATCTGTATGTTTTTGGGATGTGGGAAGAAACCAAAGTGTCCTAAGAAAACCCACGCAGACACGGGGAAAACACACAAACTCCTTGCTGATGTTGACCTGGCTGGGATTCAAACCAAGGACCCAGCACTGCAAGGTGAGAACGCTCACCACTACACCACCGTGCTGCCTCAGAGGTTTTGTGAAGACCATCATGTCAAAGCTGTACAGGCAGCACAATGGGGATCTGTACAATATTAGGCAATTGTTTTAAGGCCCGGAACCCACTAGCCTTTTAGCTTTCCCGATGCCTACTGTTCCACCGTTCTCCTTTCTGCACCTACTTTTTACCTAAATGCCCCTCCGGCAGCCTCCTCCGGAGTCGGGCACTACTGCGCAGGTGCTGGCCGGGCTGCGCACTTCCTACATCGCACGCCTATAGCCGGGATCGCTCTGCGCATGCGTATTACGTTGTGTGCATGACATAGTGACATCATACGCATGCATAGAGTACTACCGGCCACCGGGACGCGCTGTTGAATGCGCATGCGTATGTTGTCATATGCATGACGTAGTGACGTCATGCGCAGAGCACTCCCAGCCATGGGAGCATGCTGTACGACGCGTGCAGTCCGGTAGGAATCGAGGGCAGAAAGGAGAATGGGGGAAGCGGTAGGCATCAGGACAGGTGATGTTATATGTCTGCTCCTCCCATTTCTCTAGCTTGTTACGGCTCTGGTATCGTTTAAAGGTAACCAGAGACGAAGCACCCTTGTGTATTTTACCATATATATCAGTAAGAACATTAGAGAAAACACTTACCATGCTCTCTGTTTCATCCTCACTGTTAAAAGTGTCTGTTAGCAGCTGTGATAAGAATCCAGGACTGAGCATTCAGTCTGGCTTTGCAGGGAATAATTATAGCTGAGTCATTGTAGCAGAGCCACAAGGGGGCAGGCTAGGGCTTGAAAAGACACCAGAGAAGACAGACTCAGCTATAATCATTCCGTAGCAAAGCTAGACTGAGTGCTCAGTCTGGGATTCTTATCAGAGGTGATAACAGTCAGATTAAACAGAGAACAATGAAACAAAGAGCAGATTAGGTGTTTACTGTCATGTTCCCACTGATTTATAAGGTAAAGTACAAGAGGGTGCGTCATCTCTGGTACGTTTCATGATGTTCCTCTTTAAATAGGCTCAACTGAGCTTACTTTTTTTTTTTTTTTCTAATTTTTAGTTTCGATAGGTTTTTTTTATTGAAGTTAAAAGTCAATAAACCATGAAGAGTGCAAAGTGTCCCCTGGCAGGGGGCCAATTAAATCAGCATTCCATAAATATGATACAAATGATATGGAAAAAAGAACAGTGTACAGTATATAAGAGGTAAATGGAAAAAGAAAAGTAAAACATTAGCATAAGAAATAAAGGGATAGAAAAAGTGACCTGAGCTGCAGAAAATCAGCTACGGCCCAAATACCACAGACTACTGAGAGCCAAACGAGTCTGATGCCGGGCATATACGGCTCGTTTGTGCGCCGGTATCGAGCCTGCGCGTCACCGCTCGTCCACGCGTGTGCATAGATCGATACCCACTCGTCCACGCGTGCGCATAGATCGATACCCACTCGTCCATGCATGCGCATAGATCGATACCCACTCATCCACGCGTGCGCATAGATCGATACCCACTCGTCCACGTGTGCGCATAGATCGATACCCACTCGTCCACGCGTGCGCATAGATCAATACCCACTCGTCCATGCATGCGCATAGATCGATACCCACTCGTCCATGCATGCGCATAGATCGATACCCACTCGTCCACGCGTGCGCATAGATCGATACCCACTCGTCCACGCGTGCGCATAGATCGATACCCACTCGTCCACGCGTGCACATAGATCGATACCCACTCGTCCACGCGTGCGCATAGATCGATACCCACTCGTCCACGCGTGCACATAGATCGATACCCACTCGTCCACGCGTGCGCATAGATCGATTCCCACTCGTCCACGCGTGCGCATAGATCGATACCCACTCGTCCACGCGTGCGCATAGATCGATACCCACTCGTCCACGCATGCGCATAGATCGATACCCACTCATCCACGCGTGCGCATAGATCGATACCCACTCGTCCACGCGTGCGCATAGATCGATACCCACTCGTCCATGCATGCGCATAGATCGATACCCACTCATCCACGCGTGCGCATAGATCGATACCCACTCGTCCATGCGTGCGCATAGATCGATACCCACTCGTCCATGCATGCGCATAGATCGATACCCACTCATCCACGCGTGCGCATAGATCGATACCCACTTGTCCACGCGTGCGCATAGATCAATACCCACTCGTCCACGTGTGCGCATAGATCGATACCCACTCGTCCACGCGTGCGCATAGATCGATACCCACTCGTCCACGCGTGCGCATAGATCGATACCCACTCGTCCACGCGTGCGCATAGATCGATACCCACTCGTCCACGCGTGCACATAGATCGATACCCACTCGTCCACGCATGCGCATAGATCGATACCCACTCATCCACGCGTGCGCATAGATCGATACCCACTCGTCCATGCGTGCGCATAGATTGATACCCACGCGTGCGTATAGATGGATAGCAACTCGGCCACGCGTGTGCATAGATCGATACCCACTCGTCCACGCGTGCGCATAGATCGATACCCACTCGTCCACGCGTGCACATAGATCGATACCCACTCGTCCCCGCTGGCGCATACATCGATTCCCACTCGTCCACGCGTGCACATAGATCGATACCCACTCGTCCAAGCGTGCGCATAGATCGATACCCACTCGTCCCCGCTGGCGCATAGATCGATACCCACTCGTCCACGCGTGCGCATAGATCGATACCCACTCGTCCACGCGTGCACATAGATCGATACCCACTCGTCCACGTGTGCGCATAGATCGATTCCCACTCGTCCACGCGCGCGCATAGATCGATACCCACTCGTCCCCGCGGGCGCATAGATCGATTCCCACTCGTCCACGCGCGCGCATAGATCGATACCCACTCGTCCACGCGCGCGCATAGATCGATACCCTCTCGTCCCCGCGGGCGCATAGATCGATTCCCACTCGTCCACGCGTGCGCATAGATCGATACCCACTCGTCCACGCGTGCGCATAGATCGATTCCCACTCGTCCACGCATGCGTATAGATCGATTCCCACTCGTCCACGCATGCGTATAGATCGATACCCACTCGTGCACGCAGGCGCATAGATCGATACCCACTCGTCCACGCGTGCGCATAGATCGATACCCACTCGTCCACGTGAGCGCATAGATCGATTCCCACTCGTCCACGCAGGCGCATAGATCGATACCCACTCGTCCACGCATGCGCATAGATCGATACCCACTCGTCCACGCATGCGCATAGATCGATTCCCACTCGTCCACGCATGCGCATAGATCAATACCCACTCATCCACGCATGCGTATAGATCGATTCCAACTCGTCCACGCGTGCGCATAGATCGATACCCACTCGTCCACGCGTGCGCATAGATCGATACCCACTCGTCCACGCATGCGTATAGATCGATACCCACTCGTCCACGCGTGCGCATAGATCGATACCCACTCGTCCACGCATGCGTATAGATCGATACCCACTCGTCCACGCGTGCGCATAGATCGATACCCACTCGTCCACGCATGCGCATAGATCGATTCCCACTCGTCCACGCATGCGCATAGATCGATACCCGCTCATCCCCGCGGGCGCTTCCTAATCATTTTTTTCTATTGTTCTGCCCGCCGGTATCGAGTGCAGAATCGATCCGGCGGGCAATCGGACCTGTCGGAAATTATCAATCGAGCCATCAGCGGCTCGATTGATAAGAAGTATCGAGCCGTGTATGCCCAGCATTACTGGCCGCAGACCTATAATCCTAGCATTAAATCAAAGAACAGCATCTGTGACAGTCCATTGGTATCTGCATCATCTACCCAGGGGGTCCAAGTCTTGATAAATGGTGGCATTCAGTCCTCAACAGTCGCAATTATTTACTCAAAACATCACAACCAGGTGCGTAACTAGAAGGAGCAGCACCTGCAAACGCAGGGGGGCCCAGCGCTGTGGGGGGGCCCCAACTACTAACCTTCCCTTCCTCTGATGCAAGGGACTATATTTCAGGAGTTTTTCTGGCTACACTTGTTATGGGTGTGAAGCTCATGATGGCCATATTTGCTGTATGACCCTTGTGAGATGGGCCTCCAGGCTCTGAGGGTTACCAGGGATAGGCTAGGGAAAGGGTGTGAACATATGGGGAGGGCCTCATCAAAGTTTTGCTGGGGGATCCCCATGAATTGTAGTTGCGCCACTCAGAGCTGGGACAAGGTCCTCCAGCACCCAAGGCTGAGACACTAAAGTGCGCCCCTCCATTCCTCCATCCCTCCCACCCCAGCCGTCACACACTGATTGCTAGTAGACTAAGAGGCGCCCCAGGGCCCCCAACACCTTAATCACTAGTTATCTGGCTTGCAGCCACTACCATGTATCCCCTTTTCTTATTTCTCTCTGCGTCAAACTCAATAGGGGAATGGTAGCTGAGTGAGTTGTGCGCCCCGAGGCTGGAGCCTCTCTTGCCTCTGCCTTGGCCGCCACTGATCAGAACCCTGTGGATCTTGGCTATTACGTGATCCAGGGACAGAGGAGGGTCTTCACAGCGTGGTGACAAGGTGATTAAACCGAATTTGCGATATGTTGGACTATTCCTCATTCCGGATGCTTCATGGTGTTCACCTTATTACCTAACAGCGAAACCGTGGGATCCTTAGGAAATGGAACCTGGAGGACTGATGCCACTGGGCACTTATCTGTGACCAAAAGGCGGACACCACTGGGCAACTCCACCACATATGGGAAAGGGATATCTTGTTGCAGAACTTAAACCAAACCTGAAGTGAAAATAAATTTGATATAATGATTTGTATGTGTAGTACAGCTAAGAAATAGAGCATTAGTAGCAAAAAAACAAAAGTCTCATATTGTTTTCCAGTACAGGCAGAGTTAAGGAACTTCAGTTGTTAAAGGGGCACTATGGACATATTTTAAATTTTAAAAATTTTCGACAAACAGACAAATAAGAAGTATGTTTTTCCCAGAGTAAAATGAGCCATAAATTACTTCTTCCCTATGTTGCTGTCACTTACAGTAGGTAGTAGAAAGCTGACAGAACCGACAGGTTTTGGACTAGTCCATCTCTTCATAGGGGATTCTCAGCAAGGCTTGTATTCTTTATAAAGATATTTCCTAAAACGGATTTAAACAATGAGGCTGACCAGCTTCCCTGCACTACACACTTTTTTGGCAGTTGGACAGAGCAACTGCCATTCACTAAGTGCTTTTGAAAATAAATAAATCCCTGAGAATCCCCTATAAAGAGATGGACTAGTCCAAAACCTGTCGCTCCTGTCAGATTTCTACTACCTACTGTAAGTGACAAGCCTGGCAAGGCTTGATATATTTACCTTCTCTTAGCACAGAAATAGATGGAAATAGCCAATCTCGGTTGGTCCGCTCTACTACGCAGGCGACTTGCACCTGCGCAGTAGAGCAAGCCGACAACGATCGGCTATTTCCGCCTATCTCCGAGCGGATAGCCGATACTGCGCCTGCACTGGAGCCGGGAAGGTAAATATTTACATCCCCGCTGTTCAGTGGGCTGCAGCGAGACCACCGTGGGACACAGGAGGACAGGGGAATTATCAATAGGATCCCGGAGGCTTCCCCCACCCGAGGTGAGTACCCCCAGGGGAACTTTTTCTCATTACAGGTTTTCTTTAATCATGTGATCACATACAGAAAACAAATGCTCGGTTACATCATTTCAGAAACAAGAGTAACAAAAGAAATAAGATAAAATAAAACAGGTCATAGCTAGGAGTAGGAGGCAAATTAAGGTCTGGTGTGAGTACCGTATATGGTTTTCGTGTTAATAATAAAGTATCCATTGAGGAGGATGAGCTAAAATGAGAGCGCACAAGACCGTAGACCCAACAAGGGTGAACATGAAAGCCAGGCTTGCCATGTTTTAGTGAAGGACTCTGTTGAGTCATTGACTATAGCTAACAAGCGCTCGGATATTCGCTTCTCTGAGCTCTCCGACCCAACTTAGGTGGTGCAATCCTGTTTTCTGAAGCACTTATCACAACCAGCATCTAACAGTTTTTTGTTTGTTTAATGTTTTTGTGCTGGAAGGTTCAAAGGTTATTGGCTCTGCTCTGTTTTATAGTTTAAAATACAGTGTGGTTTGCAAACTGCAAATTTGACAGAATGATGCAATTTTATATTTAAAAAATTATAGCTATTTACCTGAAAATCAAAATATGAGACTCTTTTCCTTGCTATTGTTCTATTAATTATCCATACTTACACCTACAATTCATTATATCAGAAGTAAATTTCTTTCGCTTTACTATCACTTTAATGGAATGAAAAAATAATTTTTAACATCATTAAAATGCAAAAACCACCAATCTGTCCAATCTAGATTTGTCTTTTTATTTAATTTTTTTTATTATTTTTTTTATTCATGAAAATGGAAATTTTCTTGTAAAACTTGTAAAATTTAAAAGAATGTTTTTTTTTTTCCCTTCTGTCGTCAGACCAATATATTTTTCTTTTACAATGAATCACTCCAGCTAAGTACTTATCAAATAATACTTTTATTTTAATATCCCTCTCTGGTACAGGGATCGGCGTACGGGAGGAAGGCTCTGACAGCCGCTGTTGTTTTCGCCCAGCGATGACTATTATTTCTCCTCGTTGCGTTTTTCCCCTCTTTTATGTAAAAAGCTTTTAGTCTTTTGTCTCCGTTAAATATCTTTAATCTGAATGGGACTCCAGACCGTCCGTATAATGCACATTTTAAAAGCTTTTCTGCGTAAACGCACCGAACAGAAGCGAGTAGCGCAAGCGCCGCCCGGCCTGTTAACTTCGAGAAGAGGAAGTTGGAAAGTTGAAATATTTATGCCGCATGTTTTAATTATGGATAGAAATGGCTCGGAGCGTTCCAAATAAGCTGGAAGGAGCGAGCGGCAGCGACTTCTCGTCTTCTGCGCCCCCCCCTCCCTCCATTACTCCTCACCACTACTTAACTTGTCCTACCAGCCGGAACACATAGAGTAGAAAGCAAGTGGGTGGCCTGTGGCCTGCACTCTGTGATTTAAAGCAAACAGTGGCTGGATAGTGTACTGGTAAAGGGTTCTGCCTCTGACACAGGTGACCTGGGTTTGACTCAGCTTTTCTTGTTCAGTAAGCCGGCACCTATTCAGTGAGGAGACCTTGGGCAAGACTTCCTAACACTGCTACTGCCTATACACCATTCTCTAGTGGCTGCAGCTCAAGAGCTTTGAGTATGCCAGGAGAAAAGCGCAATGTAAATATTCTGTGTCTGTGTCTAAATCTGCCTGTACCTTAGGAACTAATAGGGTGGGCTTAGTGGAACTCTAAACAGGTTTTATCTTGGTGGAGGGATTCTTAAAGAGACTCTGAAGTCTCTTAAAAATCCTCTTTTTATTACAAAATCGTGTTTAACATTAATACCCTACCTAAAGCGCTGCTGTAATCTCACTAAATCCCCCCAAACTCCCCGGGGGGCAATCCGGGCAGCGCTTCCGTGAGAGGCAGAGCTATGAGCCGCAGCTCTGCCTCTCAGCGCGTCTGTCAGCCCAGATCGCTGCCTCTCCCCCGCCCCTCTCAGTCTTCCTTCACTGAGAGGGGCGGGGGAGAGGCGGAGATCCGCCACTGATAGACAGGCATGGAGGCAGAGCTGCGGCTCATAGCTCTGCCTCCAACAGCAGCAAAATCCATGACCAAGAAAGTCGTGGATTTTGCGGGGGAGGGGGGAGTTGGGGGGGATTTAGTGAGATTACAGCCACGGGTATGCAGCGGTTTAGGTAGGACAATAATGTTAAACACAATTTTGTAATAAAAAGAGGATTTTTAAGAGACTTCAGTGTCTCTTTAAATGGTGACATTACAGAGCAAATATCACCAAGGATTGGACATCATCCCAATCAGTGTGGTCTTTTGGTAAGCTGAAATAAAGACAGAGGCCAGAGAAGGTGGCAGGTGGGCCCCAGATCGACGAAATTGGCCACATCGTCGATCTGGCATGCGCTGATTTTCATCTGATTCGATAATAATTAATGAATCAGATGGTCTGTCGACTGCCAAGTCACCTGATGTATCGCCACCTTAAAGGGAAGCTTAGCTGTAGAAGTAAAAACAAGTTTAACTTAACCTGGGGCTTATACTAGCCCCCTGCAGCCGCCATGTGCCCGCTCCGTGACAAAGCGATCCTCCGGTTCCCTGCAGTGACCCTCTGTCACTTGGATGTGTGGCCCTGTTCCTCATGCCTCCTAATGGCTCTCCCGTAAACAGGAGTGCTATGAACATGCGCAGTACGAAAATCTCTACTGCGCGTGCACAGAACACTCCCGGTGATCACGGATGCACGCAGCCACGACAGTTGACTTGCCAGTCGGCTGGCCAGAATAGGGTCACTGCGGGGGACTGGAGGGACACTTCGTAACAGCGAGGGCACAGCGCAGCTGTAAGGGACTGGTAAAACCCCCAGGTAAGTGAAACCCATTTTATTTTTTTAATTAAGGTTCCCTTTAAGAGCTTTTTTCATTTTCTGTAGTTAGAACTGTTTCCAGCTAGAGGCATATCAAGGCCCCCCAATTGTCTCTTCAGAGCTCATGTGCAGCCACGCCCAATTTATTTCTTTGTCGTCACACCTCTTTCCCAGTAGAGATGGCCAATGGCAAAGAGGTGAGTTAAATTAGAAGTCTGAAGTTTACACTTCAAAAATGTGGGCAGTTGTGAGAATTATGAGGCTGAAGGACGCGTCTTTCTTTCAATACGAAACTTTGTTATTTATGGAATGCACACGTAATTGCAGGGGCCAGCTGGGACAATACTTGTGCTTCAGTTCTTCCCTTTGTCAGTTGGCGAACAGACAGCAAAATCAATTATTCCTTCAGTTGCATCTACAAATGACTTATTTATTCCATACAAGGCGTAGAGAGGTGTGCAGCTGCCAAGGCATGTGCTCTCAGGAAATGTGCAGGGAGGACTCCTACACTCACACGCAGAAGCAGAGCTCATGTGTTCGCTGTTCAGGGGCTGTGCTGAGCACCTTGGATCCGTGTGCTCCAGACCCAAGTAAAATATTAACGCTTCCTTTCTGCTAATTATCGGCAGTACTAGAAACTAGAAACTGCAGACAGTCACTCCCAGTAACCTAACCTGTTCCGGACCGAAGCAGTACAAATCTACGTCCTGCAGGTGGCACTGCGGCTCTTGACCGGACGTAGATTTTACTGCTCCGGTTACGAACGGCCCGCAGCAATTGCGCACTCGAGGCCGAAGATTAAGCAGTTGATTGACAGATTAATTTCCTGGCATTGATGGGGAGTCTTGCCCATTTGCTCCAAATCACGTGATCCATAGCTTCCAACTATCCCTCTTTTGGAGGGACAGTCCCTCTTTGGGAACCCTGTCCCTCTGTCCCTCTTTCTCCCTCATTTGGCCCGCTTTCAGGACTGATGTACAGATCTGTGTAAATATATGTCCTTTATCTACTGAAAAATGTGTTTAATTGACTCTAAACTTTATTCCCATCCTTTAAATTGACATATTTCTTATTTTCACACGTTAATATGAAGGAAAATGAACCAGGAAGTAGAGAGGACCAGTGTGGTTTGAATTATAAAACAACATACGATGCTTATAAAATCTTTATGGCATGTGTGACTAGTAGTGTGTCAGGGGTGTGATTAGGGGTGTGGCAGGGCGCGGCTAAGTGTCCCTCTTTCTTATCTCAAAACATTGGGAGGTATGCGTGATCACTACGATCGCCGGTGATTGTAGTGATCATGAAGGTAAACAAGCACCTCACCTGTCCACGTTCCCCCAACGACCGCTGTTCACGTCCGTCCTCATCACAAGCCAGCCCGTTCTGAAGCATGTACCAGCCTTGTTTGATGATGTCATCAAGCCAGGACTCCGATACATGCTTCAGTATAGGGTTGGCTGCCGTGATGCCTGTTTGTTTGTGGTGAGGGAGAGAGGTGAGTAAAGGTAGCCATACACTGGTCGATTTGCCATCAGATTCGACCAACAGACAGATCCCTCTCTGATCGAATCTGATCAGAGAGGGATCGTATGGCTGCCTTTACTGCAAACCGATTGTGAATCGATTTCAGCATGAAACAGTTCACATTCTGTTGAGGTGGTGCTGCTGCCGCCGCCCCCCCCCCCCCCCGCATACATTACCTGCTCCGCCGGCGTGACTCCCGGGTCTCCGCTGTCTTCTCCACTCTGGTCTGGGCTCCGGCATGCTTCACTTCCCCCTGTCTGGGGGAAGTTTAAACAGTAGAGCGCCCTCTACTGTTTAAACCTCCTGCCGGGACAGGAAGAAGTGAAGCATGCCGGACCCAGAGACCAGACCAGAGCGGAGAAGAGCGGAGAAGTCGCGCCGCTGGCGGAGCAGGTATGGTATTGCAGCTGTATTGCGTCGGTCGTTGGGCACTCGAACGCCGCTAGCGACGCACTCCCTACCCGCGGGTGATCGACGGTAATTTCCCGCAAGGAGTGATCGACGGGATCCCAGTGATCGAATCTGCTGTCGATCTACGGGATCCCAGTGATCGAATCTGCTGTCGATCGGCGGGGAATCGGCCTAGTGTATGGCCAGCTTAATACTCACCCAGCATCGCTTTCTGCTGCCGATCTGAATTGGCAGAGGGATGGGGGGGGGGGGGGGGGCAGAGACTACCAGGGAATGTTTCAGGAAGGGGTGGGGACACTAGATCACCAGGGATTATCAAAATTGGAAAATGGACACTAGATCACCATGGAAATGGATCCTCTGGTCCTTGAAACATCCTGGTGCTGAAAGGATTTAAAGGGTCTGGTAATGCTACATGAACAAACATACTTTTGCTTAGTACCCTGGCCTCTTGTGAGGGAACTGCTCTGTGTCCCGCCTCTTGTGCATTTCTTGGCTTCCTGCACCTCTGCCCCGCCCTGTCGGAAGGCGTGGGAATGCGTCACTCCAGAGGAGTGAGCTGCAGCGTTGGACAAAATGGGATACCAAGAGCCTCCTATAGTGTAGTATGGTAGAATAATATTCAATACTTCAATGGGCAGAATGATACTCACTAGCAAAGGTTACCACTAAGGCAGCCACTGATTATGCAGGTGGGGAGATTATACCTGACCCCACTGAGTGTTCGGAGAAGGTGTGGGGAGGTTAGTGTTAGGAATAGATGGGAAGGAAGGTAACAGCCAAAAACCCGATAATCAAATTGATGAGATCAATTCTTTTTTTTCAGAAACAATAGATTGTTAGAAGGATTGTATTGTTAATGGCCACCTTTAGGAGTAGATGGGGGGAGGTTGGTTTTAGGGGTAGGTGGGGGTGGTTAGGGTTAGGAGTAAGTGGGGGGTAGTGTTAGGAGTAAGTGGGAGTGGGCTTAGGAGTAGGTGAGGGGAGATTAGTGTTAGGGGTAGGTGAGGGGAGATTAGTGTTAGGGGTAGGTGAGGGGAGATTAGTGTTAGGGGTAGGTGAGGGGAGATTAGTGTTAGGGGTAGGTGAGGGGAGATTAGTGTTAGGGGTAGGTGAGGGGAGATTAGTGTTAGGAGTAGGTGAGATTAGTGTTAGGGGTAGGTGAGGGGAGATTAGTGTTAGGGGTAGGTGAGGGGAGATTAGTGTTAGGAGTAGGTGGGGTAGATTAGTGTTAGGGGTAGGTGAGGGGAGATTAGTGTTAGGGGTAGGTGAGGGGAGATTAGTGTTAGAGGTAGGTGAGGGGACATTAGTGTTAGGGGTAGGTGAGGGGAGATTAGTGTTAGGGGTAGGTGAGGGGAGATTAGTGTTAGCGGTAGGTGAGGGGAGATTAGTGTTAGGGGTAGGTGAGGGGAGATTAGTGTTAAGGGTAGGTGAGGGGAGATTAGTGTTAGGGGTAGGTGAGGGAAGATTAGTGTTAGGGGTAGGTGAGGGAAAATTAGTGTTAGGAGTAGGTGAGGGGAGATTAGTGTTAGGGGTAGGTGAGGGGAGATTAGTGTTAGGGGTAGGTGAGGGGAGATTAGTGTTAGGAGTAGGTGAGGGGAGATTAGTGTTAGGAGTAGGTGAGGGGAGATTAGTGTTAGGAGTAGGTGAGGGGAGATTAGTGTTAGGAGTAGGTGAGGGGAGATTAGTGTTAGGGGTAGGTGAGGGGAGATTAGTGTTAGGAGTAGGTGAGATTAGTGTTAGGAGTAGGTGAGGGGAGATTAGTGTTAGGAGTAGGTGAGATTAGTGTTAGGGGTAGGTGAGGGGAGATTAGTGTTAGGAGTAGGTGAGGGGAGATTAGTGTTAGGAGTAGGTGAGATTAGTGTTAGGGGTAGGTGAGGGGAGATTATTGTTAGGGGTAGGTGAGGGGAGATTAGTGTTAGGAGTAGGTGAGGGGAGATTAGTGTTAGGGGTAGGTGAGATTAGTGTTAGGGGCAGTGGTGCTCAGCAGAGCTCGAATATTCGAGTAGCTCGAATATTCGAGCTCTTTTCCAGCTATTCGAGCTCGGTATTCGAGCTCCGAATAGCTGGAGCTATTCGAATGGGCTATCCGAGTACACTCGAATAGCCCATTCACTATTCGAGCTATTCGAGCAACCCGGCGCTATTCGAGCTCGGTACCGAGCTCGAATAGCGTCATAGCCCAGATTGATGTCCTTAGAGCCAATCAGAGGGCTCCCAGGCCCTCTGACGGCAGCCAATCACAGAGGGGGACCCTGGCCAGCCCCTACCCTATAAATAGCGGCCGCCATGTTCCGTTTCTCCATGCTTGCCTGAGACTTGTACAGAGAGAGAGTTGCTCCTTTGTGCTTTGGCTTAGCAAGTGCTCTATTGTGATCATTTACCTAGCGTTTTTGCTCACCTACACCTGCCATATACACCTATATTGTTGTTAGTTAGATAGACATTGTATTTTAGTTAGTAGCTTGTGTGTTACATTAGAGACAGGCAGCTGCTGCAAGCTTACAGGTTTAGGCCTCAGGGGGGCCTTGCCTCTGTGGGCAGCTGTCCTCTGTTTATTTCTCTCATCTATACCAGTATTTCTGCTGTCCTTTACTAATAGTATTGTAGTTATACTGTACTAGGAGTAGGACACTCACTGACTGTCACTGTTTATAGGCTACTAGCTAGCTCCTGCGTGTGTGCACTCACTCACTGTCTGTGTGTACACACACTCTATTTCCTTCTGATTACTGATAGATTATTGTTATTTAGTTGTACTTACTTACTACTTACTCTTACTGTACCCGTAGGGACACTCACTGTCACTGTTCATATAGGCTACTAGCTCCTGCGTGTGCGCACTGCACTCACTGTCTGAGTGTACACACACAACACACACTCTATTTCCTTCTGATCGCTGATTGATTATCGTAATTAGTTAGTTGTACTTACTGTTACTACTTACTCTTACTGTACTAGGAGTCTAGGACACTCGGTCACTGTCCATAGGCTACTAGCTCCTGCGTGCGTGCACTCACTGTCTGAGTGTACACACACCCACACTCCATTTCCTTCTGATCGCTGATTGATTATCGTAATTAGTTAGTTCTACTTACTGTTACTACTTACTCTTACTGTACTAGGAGTCTAGGACACTCAGTCACTGTGTTCATAGGCTACTAGCTCCTGCGTGCGGTCACTCACTGTCTGAGTGTACACACACCACCCACACTCTATTTCCTTCTGATCGCTGATTGATTATTGTAATTAGTTAGTTCTACTTACTGTTACTACTTACTCTTACTGTACTAGGAGTCTAGGACACTCAGTCACTGTGTTCATAGGCTACTAGCTCCTGCGTGCGTGCACTCACTGTCTGAGTGTACACACACCCACACTCCATTTCCTTCTGATCGCTGATTGATTATTGTAATTAGTTAGTTCTACTTACTGTTACTACTTACTCTTACTGTACTAGGAGTCTAGGACACTCAGTCACTGTGTTGATAGGCTACTAGCTCCTGCGTGCGTGCACTCACTGTCTGAGTGTACACACACCCACACTCCATTTCCTTCTGATCGCTGATTGATTATTGTAATTAGTTAGTTCTTCTTACTGTTACTACTTACTCTTACTGTACTAGGAGTCTAGGACACTCAGTCACTGTGTTCATAGGCTACTAGCTCCTGCGTGCGTGCACTCACTGTCTGAGTGTACACACACCCACACTCCATTTCCTTCTGATCGCTGATTGATTATTGTAATTAGTTAGTTCTACTTACTGTTACTAGTTACTCTTACTGTACTAGGAGTCTAGGACACTCAGTCACTGTCCATAGGCTACTAGCTCCTGCGTGCGGTCACTCACTGTCTGAGTGTACACACACCCACACTCCATTTCCTTCTGATCGCTGATTGATTATTGTAATTAGTTAGTTCTACTTACTGTTACTACTTACTCTTACTGTACTAGGAGTCTAGGACACTCAGTCACTGTGTTCATAGGCTACTAGCTCCTGCGTGCGTGCACTCACTGTCTGAGTGTACACACACCCACACTCCATTTCCTTCTGATCGCTGATTGATTATTGTAATTAGTTAGTTCTTCTTACTGTTACTACTTACTCTTACTGTACTAGGAGTCTAGGACACTCAGTCACTGTGTTCATAGGCTACTAGCTCCTGCGTGCGTGCACTCACTGTCTGAGTGTACACACACCCTTCTGATCGCTGATTGATTATTGTAATTAGTTAGTTCTACTTACTGTTACTACTTACTCTTACTGTACTAGGAGTCTAGGACACTCAGTCACTGTGTTCATAGGCTACTAGCTCCTGCGTGCGTGCACTCACTGTCTGAGTGTACACACACCCACACTCCATTTCCTTCTGATCGCTGATTGATTATTGTAATTAGTTAGTTCTTCTTACTGTTACTACTTACTCTTACTGTACTAGGAGTCTAGGACACTCAGTCACTGTGTTCATAGGCTACTAGCTCCTGCGTGCGTGCACTCACTGTCTGAGTGTACACACACCCACACTCCATTTCCTTCTGATCGCTGATTGATTATTGTAATTAGTTAGTTCTACTTACTGTTACTAGTTACTCTTACTGTACTAGGAGTCTAGGACACTCAGTCACTGTCCATAGGCTACTAGCTCCTGCGTGCGGTCACTCACTGTCTGAGTGTACACACACCCACACTCCATTTCCTTCTGATCGCTGATTGATTATTGTAATTAGTTAGTTCTACTTACTGTTACTACTTACTCTTACTGTACTAGGAGTCTAGGACACTCAGTCACTGTGTTCATAGGCTACTAGCTCCTGCGTGCGTGCACTCACTGTCTGAGTGTACACACACCCACACTCCATTTCCTTCTGATCGCTGATTGATTATTGTAATTAGTTAGTTCTACTTACTGTTACTACTTACTCTTACTGTACTAGGAGTCTAGGACACTCAGTCACTGTCCATAGGCTACTAGCTCCTGCGTGCGTGCACTCACTGTCTGAGTGTACACACACTAAATTTACTTGTGATTACTACTGATTATTGTAACTGCTAGTTGTACTTCCTGACTGTTACTACTTACTTACTGTACTAGGGGACACTCACTCAGTCACCTCACCAACCAACCCACTCCATTAAAGTACCCCACTTTTCAGCCGCCCTTTTAAAAAACTTTTCTCTATACGCCCAAAACATTGAAGATGTCTGGAAGTGGCAGCCAGCGCGGTTTGGGCAAGGGGAAGGGCAGCAAGGGAATCAGGAGGAGAGGGAGCAGCATTGTGGCAAGCCGCGGCCGCGGGCGCGCCACCATGCACAGTTCCGCAGCAGCAGCAGCAGCGTCAGTGGCTAACATTCCTCCCATAGCCACTGGCCGTGGACGCCTTGGGCGCCGCCCAGCAGGAGCATCTGCAACTCACGCTGCAGAGACACAGCAGCAGCAGCGTGTAGCACCTGCTCCCATTTTCCTCCAGCCGGGTCGGAAACGTCCCATTGAGGAAAAGGATGCAGACACTGTGGTGCAACTCATGACGGAGGATGAGCAGCCCGCCATCAGCTCTGCATCCGAGGCCTCCACCCTCACCACCACCACCACCCCTGTTCGCAGCAGCCGCCCAGCAGGGTCTGGGGAGGAGGCCAGTTCACCGTCACTCGCCGACCTGTCATTCAGCAGTCTTTTGACCCCAGGCATCATGAGTAAATTGTCTGCTGTTGTTGGCGATCTTGAGGAGGAGATGCTGATGGGCACTTTGGGGGATGAGGGATTGGACAGCAAGACTGTGGCGACAGTCAAGCAGCCCATCCATGCATCAGGAGAGGAGTTTGGGGGGTCCTCATCCCAGCAGGACATGTTTCAGGAGGGGGAGGATGATGATGACCCGGTGACAGACAGAGACTGGGTGCCACCACCTCCAGGGGATGTCGTCCTCAGCAGCTCTGAGGAGGAGGAGGAGGATGCTCTTGTGGGCCTTGCAAGGAGGCGCATCATTGCAAGCATTGGCAGCAGCAGTAGGCAGGTCCCACAGCCTGCTGGTGTCTCAGGCTCAGCAGCAGCAGCAGCAGCATCTGCCAGTACCACCACCAGCCGCACCCAAGCCCCCCCCCCAACCACCACAGGGAGACAGGCAGCAGCGCTTCCATGCCGTAGGGGGATGTTTAAGTCACCAATCTGGCGATATTTCACCATGCCCACTGTGTACAGCAAGTACGCCACTTGCAACCACTGTCAGCGGAAGTTGAGCAGAGGTGCAGACCCCTTAAAGTTCTGCACCAGCTCGCTCATCAACCACCTTGCGGCTAAACATTTCCACCAGCATGAGGAGTTCCAGAGGCTGAAGGCATCTGGTGCTGGCAGTGGCACCACACCCATCACTGCACAGCCTTCAGCAGCAGCAGCAGCAACAGCAGCCACCCGCCCTCCTGCTCCTCCAGCAGCACCAGCAGGAGTGCGGAAACGCACTGCTCCTCCCCCCTCTGCAACTCCTGCCGCCGACACTGAGGCCTGTTCTGGCAGCCAGTCCTCAGTGGCCTCCTCCGCTGTGTCTGCTGATTCCCGTGCCAGCAAAAGGCCACGCCAGAGCCTTTTGAGCGAGTCCTTCCAGGGGGTGGTTAGGGCTCTGCCTCCCAGCAGCCGTCGCGTGCGGCAGCTGAACGGCTTGCTGGCACGGGCCATGTGCTCCCAACTCCTGCCGTACACGCTCGTGCAGGAGGGGAGCGACATTCGTGCGCTGCTTGCTTGCGCAGCCCCAGACTGGCAGCTCCCCAGCAGACACTTCTTTGCCCGCAAGGCCATTCCTGCACTGCACCGCTTTGTGATGGCCAATGTGGAGCGAGGGCTGGAGCACGCGGTTGGTGAAAGGGTCCACGTCACCATGGACTCCTGGAGCAGCCGCTTCGGGACAGGCCGCTACCTGTCCTTCACTGTCCACTGGGTCAGCTTGGTGGAAGGGGGTGAGGATGGGAGAGCAGCAGCGGGCACAGCAGCAGCAGCAACACAGTGGGTGGTGCCACCCCGCAGGGTCAGGGGAACTGCAGCAGGTTCCTCCGATCCTCTGCCATCCTCCGGCACACCTGGCCAAACCCCCCGCCTCAGCAGCAGCGTGAAGGCCCGCCACTGCCAAGCGCTGCTGCACTTGGTCAGCCTTGGGAAGACCAAGCTGACGGCAACCCATGTGTTGGCCAAACTCCAGGAGCAGGAGAGGATTTGGCTGACCCCCAGAGGCCTCAGAGTCGGAGAGGTGGTGGCCGACAATGGGGCCAATCTGGTTGCCGCAATAGACAGGGGAAACCTGACCCACATCCCCTGTCTTGCCCACGTGCTGAACCTGGTGGTGCAGAAGTTCCTGCGCACCTACCAGGGGATGGGCGAACTGCTGGAAACGGCAAGGAATGTTGTGCGTCACTTCCGGCGCTCGGCTGCAGCCTGTGCGAGCCTGGAAGACGTGCAAAAGGAGCTGGATCTGCCACGCCATCGGCTGATCCTTGACGTTCCGACTCGCTGGAACTCCACCCTGGCGATGTTGGAGCGTCTGGTTGAACAGAGGCACGCTGTCAACCAGTACCTTGCCCTGGCCACTGTTTCCGCAGCTCAGAGAAGGGACAAGACCAGCAACATCCCGTCCATCGTCCCCGATGATGACTGGAGGCACATGCAGCAGGTGTGCTTTGTGCTGGCTCCCTTCCTGCAGGCCACAAACATGGTGAGCAGGGACCATGCTATGGTCTGCGAGTGGGTGCCCCTGGTTTCTCTGCTGAACAGGGCCCTCGATGCTTTGCTGGAACAGGGAGCGGCAGCCTTGGACCAGCAGGAGCGGCAACCAGCTGCGCAGTCCACCTCTGAGGTGGAGGAGGAGGAGGACTTGGTGGAGGTCCCTGACCTGGCTGCTGATGAGGGGGATCAGCACAGCGCAGCTGAGTTGGTGCGGGGGTGGAGAGAGGATGAGGCGGCAGAGGAGGAGGATGAGGACAGCACTGACGTCGATGTGCCAGCAGACGTGGCCCGCCTCTTCCCAATGGCAGCGCACATGCTGACGTGCCTGCGCAGGGACCCCAGGGTGATCCAGATGAAGCAGAGGGAGGACATCTGGATCAGCATGATGTTGGACCCACGCCTCAAGGGGAAGTTGAGCCAGTTCCTGCCGCCTGCAGGAGGAGACCCAGCGCAACAAATAAGGAGCTTGCAGCAGGCCCTTGTTGAGCGCTTGGAGGAAGCCTTCCCCCAGCCTTCCACCCCCACTGTCCAGCAGCCAGCACAGAGGCAGCAGCAGGTGCCTGCATCCAGCAGCAGCAAGCGCCCCACAGACCTGCTGTCTCTCAGCCACGAGCTCTACAGGACTGTAGAGGCTCCGGCAGCAGTGACTAGAGAGGAGATGCATGCAGCAGCATCCTCCTCCGGTCACAGCCAGCGCCTGACCCGCATGGTGGCTGACTACATGGGGTCGTACAGCGGGCTTGACAGCGATGCCCCTGTTGATCCCATGGAGTATTGGGTCAAGCGCATGGAGATCTGGAGCGAGCTGGCGCAGTACGCCCTGGAAGTGCTGTCCTGCCCCCCTTCCAGCGTGCTGTCCGAGCGCTGCTTCAGTGCAGCTGGTGGCGTGGTCACCGAGAAACGCTCACGTCTGTCTCACAAGTCTGTGGACAGACTGACGTTTCTCAAGATGAACCAGGCGTGGGTGGAAGGCGAGTTCCTGGCCCCTGTTGTCGGCGAGAGGGGGACATGAACTGGCTGCCGGAACCATCGTTAATGTGCCTTACCACCCTTTACCACCTCCTGGCTCCTGCTCACTAAGCCAGCCTGGTTCACTTTGACTATTACGTCGCCTGCAGCCACACATTTTACACCTACAGTGGGCTGCTGTGTACTGCCCTTCTGCTGTCTGTCTGTGTTTCCCACTGCCAGGGTACACAGAATTACCTTCTTCTGCTGCCACTCTGCCACCAGCTATTACGTCAAACAATAGCTATATTGGTTGCAGCTATTATGTCACGCTGCCTACCTGCTGCCACACTCACACTGCTCCTCCACACCTCCTCCTGCTGCTGCTGCTGCTGTCTGTCTGTGTTTCCCACTGCCAGGGTACACAGATGATTTACCTTCTGCTGCCACTCTGCCACCAGCTATTACGTCAAACAATAGCTGCTCGCCTACTCCTCCATTCCTCCTCCTGCTGCTGCTGTCTGTCTGTGTTTCCCACTGCCAGGGTACACAGAATTACCTTCTTCTGCTGCCACTCTGCCACCAGCTATTACGTCAAACAATAGCTATATTGGTTGCAAAACCAAAACCCAAACAAACCATTAAAAAAAAAAAAAGGTTTAATTTTTCTGAGGTGCCCGGGTTGAAAACTGTGTTGTCCCAGTTGTGTATTGGACACAATGTGGGCTGCACGACCGCTGTCTGGGACCTCCTGTTGTGTTTATTTACAGCCCTGGTATCACCGCTAGGTACCAGGGCTATTATGTCACGCTGCCTACCTGCTGCCACACTCACACTGCTCCTCCACACCTCCTCCTGCTGCTGCTGCTGCTGTCTGTCTGTGTTTCCCACTGCCAGGGTACACAGATGATTTACCTTCTGCTGCCACTCTGCCACCAGCTATTACGTCAAACAATAGCTGCTCGCCTACTCCTCCATTCCTCCTCCTGCTGCTGCTGTCTGTCTGTGTTTCCCACTGCCAGGGTACACAGCATTACCTTCTTCTGCTGCCACTCTGCCACCAGCTATTACGTCAAACAATAGCTATATTGGTTGTAAAACCAAAAACCAAAAAACCATTAAAAAAAAAAAAAGGTTTAATTTTTCTGAGGTGCCCGGGTTAAAAACTGTGTTGTCCCAGTTGTGTATTTGGACACAATGTGGGCTGCACGACCGCTGTCTGGGACCTCCTGTTGTGTTTATTTACAGCCCTGGTATCACCGCTAGGTACCAGGGCTATTATGTCACGCTGCCTACCTGCTGCCACACTCACACTGCTCCTCCACACCTCCTCCTGCTGCTGCTGCTGCTGTCTGTCTGTGTTTCCCACTGCCAGGGTACACAGATGATTTACCTTCTGCTGCCACTCTGCCACCAGCTATTACGTCAAACAATAGCTGCTCGCCTACTCCTCCATTCCTCCTCCTGCTGCTGCTGTCTGTCTGTGTTTCCCACTGCCAGGGTACACAGCATTACCTTCTTCTGCTGCCACTCTGCCACCAGCTATTACGTCAAACAATAGCTATATTGGTTGTAAAACCAAAAACCAAAAAACCATTAAAAAAAAAAAAAGGTTTAATTTTTCTGAGGTGCCCGGGTTGAAAACTGTGTTGTCCCAGTTGTGTATTGGACACAATGTGGGCTGCACGACCGCTGTCTGGGACCTCCTGTTGTGTTTATTTACAGCCCTGGTATCACCGCTAGGTACCAGGGCTATTATGTCACGGCGAGCTGCCTGCCTCATTGACTGCCTGCTGCCACACACTCATCCTCCTCCTCCTGCTGCTGAATTTACCTCCTGCTGTCTTTGTGTTTCCACTGCCAGGGAGCACATACAATGGCGCTTCCAACATGCGTGCGCCCACCAGCTATTTGTTACGCTCAAAAATAGCTGCATTTCTTTAAAAAAAAATTGAAAAGAGAAATACGTGAAGATGATGAAGAAGAAGATGAAAAAGAAGAAGAAGATAAAGAAGAAGAAGATGAAGAAGAAGAAGATGAAGAAGAAGATGAAGAAGAAGATGAAGAAGAAGATGAAGAAGAAGATGAAAAAGAAGATGAAAAAGAAGAAGATGAAGAAGATGAAGAAGATGAAGAAGAAGAAGATGAAGAAGAAGAAGATGAAGAAGAAGAAGAAGAAGATGAAGAAGATGAAGAAGAAGAAGATGAAGAAGATGAAGAAGAAGAAGATGAAGAAGAAGAAGATGAAGAAGAAGAAGATGAAGAAGAAGAAGAAGAAGAAGAAGATGAAGAAGAAGAAGATGAAGAAGATGAAGATGAAGAAGAAGATGAAGATGAAGAAGAAGATGAAGAAGATGAAGAAGAAGATGATGAAGAAGAAGAAGAAGAAGAAGATGATGAAGAAGAAGAAGAAGAAGAAGAAGAAGAAGAAGAAGAAGAAGATATAGAAGAAGAAGATCTAAAAGAAGAAGAAAGATAAAGAAGAAGAAGAACAAGTATATACAGTAACACTACTGAACAAAATTTAGGACACAACTTCTCTTTCCACATTTTTTTTTAAAGGAACATCCCCACATAATCACTTGCTGTTGTTACTTGGAAAAAAAGATGTTTCTTGCATCATTCACCCTCAAAACAAGTGTTGGAAGCTATTTAAGGCCAATTCGAATAGTCAGCTCGAATAGTGAGCTCGAATACCGACTCGAATAGTGAGCTCGAAGTCCGAGGTCGAATCGAATAGTAAAAATTATTCGACTCGAATATTCGACTGACCTCGAATAATTTACTATTCGAATTCGACCAAACTCGAATTTTAAAAAGGGGTATTTGAGCATCACTAGTTAGGGGTAGGTGAGATTAGTGTTAGGGGTAAGTGAGGGGAAATTAGTGTTAGGGGTAGGTGAGTGGAGATTAGTGTTAGGGGTAGGTGAGGGGAGATTAGTGTTAGGGGTAGGTAAGGGGAGATTAGTGTTAGGGGTAGGTGAGGGGAGATTAGTGTTAGGAGTAGGTGAGGGGAGATTAGTGTTAGGGGTAGGTGAGGGGAGATTAGTGTTAGGAGTAGGTGAGTTGAGATTAGTGTTGGGGGTAGGTGAGGGGAGATGAGTGTTAGGAGTAGGTGAGAGGAGATTAGTGTTAGGAGTAGGTGAGATTAGTGTTAGGGGTAGGTGAGGGGAGATTAGTGTTAGGAGTAGGTGAGGGGAGATTAGTGTTAGGAGTAGGTGAGATTAGTGTTAGGGGTAGGTGAGGGGAGATTAGTGTTAGGAGTAGGTGAGGGGAGATTAGTGTTAGGAGTAGGTGAGATTAGTGTTAGGGGTAGGTGAGGGGAGATTAGTGTTAGGGGTAGGTGAGGGGAGATTAGTGTTAGGAGTAGGTGAGGGGAGATTAGTGTTAGGGGTAGGTGAGGGGAGATTAGTGTTAGGAGTAGGTGAGGGGAGATTAGTGTTAGGGGTAGGTGAGGGGAGATTAGTGTTAGGGGTAGGTGAGGGGAGATTAGTGTTAGGGGTAGGTGAGGGGAGATTAGTGTTAGGAGTAGGGGAGATTAGTGTTAGGGGTAGGTGAGGGGAGATTAGTGTTAGGGGTAGGTGAGGGGAGATTAGTGTTAGGAGTAGGGGAGATTAGTGTTAGGAGTAGGTGAGGGGAGATTAGTGTTAGGAGTAGGTGAGATTAGTGTTAGGGGTAGGTGAGGGGAGATTAGTGTTAGGGGTAGGTGAGGGGAGATTAGTGTTAGGAGTAGGTGAGGGGAGATTAGTGTTAGGGGTAGGTGAGGGGAGATTAGTGTTAGGAGTAGGTGAGGGGAGATTAGTGTTAGGGGTAGGTGAGGGGACATTAGTGTTAGGGGTAGGTGAGGGGACATTAGTGTTAGGGGTAGGTGAGGGGACATTAGTGTTAGGGGTAGGTGAGGGGAGATTAGTGTTAGGGGTAGGTGAGGGGAGATTAGTGTTAGGAGTAGGGGAGATTAGTGTTAGGGGTAGGTGAGGGGAGATTAGTGTTAGGGGTAGGTGTTGGGAGATTAGTGTTAGGGGTAGGTGAGGGGACATTAGTGTTAGGGGTAGGTGAGGGGACATTAGTGTTAGGGGTAGGTGAGGGGACATTAGTGTTAGGGGTAGGTGAGGGGAGATTAGTGTTAGGGGTAGGTGAGGGGAGATTAGTGTTAGGAGTAGGTGAGATTAGTGTTAGGGGTAGGTGAGGGGAGATTAGTGTTAGGAGTAGGTGAGGGGAGATTAGTGTTAGGAGTAGGTGAGATTAGTGTTAGGGGTAGGTGAGGGGAGATTAGTGTTAGGGATAGGTGAGGGGAGATTAGTGTTAGGAGTAGGTGAGGGGAGATTAGTGTTAGGAGTAGGTGAGGGGAGATTAGTGTTAGGGGTAGGTGAGGGGAGATTAGTGTTAGGGGTAGGTGAGGGGAGATTAGTGTTTGGGGTAGGTGAGGGGAGATTAGTGTTAGGGGTAGGTGAGGGGAGATTAGTGTTAGGGGTAGGTGAGGGGAGGTTAGTGTTAGGGGTAGGTGAGATTAGTGTTAGGGGTAGGTGAGGGGAGATTAGTGTTAGGGGTAGGTGAGTGGAGATTAGTGTTAGGGGTAGGTGAGGGGACATTAGTGTTAGAGGTAGGTGAGGGGACATTAGTGTTAGGGGTAGGTGAGGGGAGATTAGTGTTAGGGGTAGGTGAGGGGAGATTAGTGTTAGGGGTAGGTGAGGGGAGATTAGTGTTAGGGGTAGGTGAGGGGAGATTAGTGTTAGGGGTAGGTGAGGGGAGATTAGTGTTAGGAGTAGGTGAGGGGAGATTAGTGTTAGGGGTAGGTGAGGGGAGATTAGTGTTAGGGGTAGGTGAGGGGAGATTAGTGTTAGGGATAGGTGAGGGGAGATTAGTGTTAGGAGTAGGTGAGGGGAGATTAGTGTTAGGGGTAGGTCATGGGACATTAGTGTTAGAGGTAGGTGAGGGGAGATTAGTGTTAGGGGTAGGTGAGGGGAGATTAGTGTTAGGGGTAGGTGAGGGGAGATTAGTGTTAGGGGTAGGTGAGGTGACATTAGTGTTAGGGGTAGGTGAGGTGACATTAGTGTTAGGGGTAGGTGAGGGGACATTAGTGTTAGGGGTAGGTGAGGGGAGATTAGTGTTAGAGGTAGGTGAGGGGAGATTAGTGTTAGGAGTAGGTGAGGGGAGATTAGTGTTAGGAGTAGGTGAGATTAGTGTTAGGGGTAGGTGAGGGGAGATTAGTGTTAGGGGTAGGTGAGGGGAGATTAGTGTTAGGGGTAGGTGAGGGGAGATTAGTGTTAGGGGTAGGTGAGGGGAGATTAGTGTTAGGGGTAGGTGAGGGGAGATTAGTGTTAGGAGTAGGTGAGATTAGTGTTAGGAGTAGGTGAGATTAGTGTTAGGGGTAGGTGAGGGGAGATTAGTGTTAGGGGTAGGTGAGTGGAGATTAGTGTTAGGGGTAGGTGAGGGGAGATTAGTGTTAGGGGTAGGTGAGGGGAGATTAGTGTTAGGAGTAGGTGAGATTAGTGTTAGGGGTAGGTGAGGTGAGATTAGTGTTAGGGGTAGGTGAGGGGATATTAGTGTTAGGGATAGGTGAGGGGAGATTAGCGTTAGGGATAGGTGAGGGGAGATTAGTGTTAGGGGTAGGTGAGGGGAGATTAGTGTTAGGGGTAGGTGAGGGGAGATTAGAGTTAGGGGTAGGTGAGGGGAGATTAGTGTTAGGGGTAGGTGAGGGGAGATTAGTGTTAGGGGTAGGTGAGGGGAGATTAGTGTTAGGAGTAGGTGAGATTAGTGTTAGGAGTAGGTGAGATTAGTGTTAGAGGTAGGTGAGGGGAGATTAGTGTTAGGGGTAGGTGAGTGGAGATTAGTGTTAGGGGTAGGTGAGGGGAGATTAGTGTTAGGGGTAGGTGAGGGGAGATTAGTGTTAGGAGTAGGTGAGATTAGTGTTAGGGGTAGGTGAGGTGAGATTAGTGTTAGGGGTAGGTGAGGGGAGATTAGTGTTAGGGATAGGTGAGGGGAGATTAGCGTTAGGGATAGGTGAGGGGAGATTAGCGTTAGGGGTAGGTGAGGGGAGATTAGTGTTAGGGGTAGGTGAGGGGAGATTAGTGTTAGGGGTAGGTGAGGGGAGATTAGTGTTAGGGGTAGGTGAGGGGAGATTAGTGTTAGGGGTAGGTGAGGGGAGATTAGTGTTAGGAGTAGGTGAGATTAGTGTTAGGAGTAGGTGAGATTAGTGTTAGGGGTAGGTGAGGGGAGATTAGTGTTAGGGGTAGGTGAGTGGAGATTAGTGTTAGGGGTAGGTGAGGGGAGATTAGTGTTAGGGGTAGGTGAGGGGAGATTAGTGTTAGGAGTAGGTGAGGGGGGGATTAGTGTTAGGAGTAGGTGAGATTAGTGTTAGGGGTAGGTGAGGGGAGATTAGTGTTAGGGGTAGGTTAGGGGAGATTAGTGTTAGGGGTAGGGGAGGGGAGATTAGTGTTAGGAGTAGGTGAGGGGAGATTAGTGTTAGGAGTAGGTGAGGGGAGATTAGTGTTAGGAGTAGGTGACATTAGTGTTAGGAGTAGGTGAGATTAGTGTTAGGGGTAGGTGAGGGGAGATCAGTGTTAGGAGTAGGTGAGATTAGTGTTAGGGGTAGGTGAGGGGAGATTAGTGTTAGGAGTAGATGAGATAAGTGTTAGGAGTAGGTGAGGGGAGATTAGTGTTAGGAGTAGGTGAGGGGAGATCAGTGTTAGGAGTAGGTGAGATTAGTGTTAGGGGTAGGTTAGGGGAGATTAGGGGTAGGTCAGTGGAGATTAGTGTTAGGGGTAGGTGAGGGGAGATTAGTGTTAGGGGTAGGTGAGGGGAGATTAGTGTTAGGGGTAGGTGAGGGGAGATTAGTGTTAGGGGTAGGTGAGTGGAGATTAGTGTTAGGGGTAGGTGAGGGGAGATTAGTGTTAGGGGTAGGTGAGGGGAGATTAGTGTTAGGGGTAGGTGAGGGGAGATTACTGTTAGGGGTAGGTGAGGGGAGATTAGTGTTAGGAGTAGGTGAGGGGAGATTAGTGTTAGGAGTAGGTGAGATTAGTGTTAGGGGTAGGTGAGGGGAGATTAGTGTTAGGAGTAGGTGAGGGGAGATTAGTGTTAGGGGTAGGTGAGGGGAGATTAGTGTTAGGGGTAGGTGAGGGGAGATTAGTGTTAGGAGTAGGTGAGGGGAGATTAGTGTTAGGAGTAGGTGAGGGGAGATTAGTGTTAGGAGTAGGTGAGATTAGTGTTAGGCGTAGGTGAGATTAGTGTTAGGGGTAGGTGAGGGGAGATCAGTGTTAGGAGTAGGTGAGATTAGTGTTAGGGGTAGGTGAGGGGAGATTAGTGTTAGGAGTAGGTGAGATTAGTGTTAGGAGTAGGTGAGGGGAGATTAGTGTTAGGGGTAGGTGAGGGGAGATTAGTGTTAGGGGTAGGTGAGGGGAGATTAGTGTTAGGAGTAGGTGAGGGGAGATTAGTGTTAGGAGTAGGTGAGATTAGTGTTAGGAGTAGGTGAGATTAGTGTTAGGGGTAGGTGAGGGGAGATCAGTGTTAGGAGTAGGTGAGATTAGTGTTAGGGGTAGGTGAGGGGAGATCAGTGTTAGGAGTAGGTGAGATTAGTGTTAGGGGTAGGTGAGGGGAGATTAGTGTTAGGGGTAGGTGAGGGGAGATTAGTGTTAGGAGTAGGTGAGGGGAGATTAGTGTTAGGGGTTGGTGAGGGGAGATTAGTGTTAGGGGTTGGTGAGGGGAGATTAGTGTTAGGAGTAGGTGAGTGAAGATTAGTGTTAGGGGTAGGTTAGGGGAGATTAGGGGTAGGTGAGGGGAGATTAGTGTTAGGTGTAGGTGAGGGGAGATTAGTGTTAGGGGTAGGTGAGGGGAGATTAGTGTTAGGGGTAGGTGAGGGGAGATTAGTGTTAGATGCAGGGAAGGGTTAGTGTGAGAATATTACAGTGGGGAATAGTAGAATATTGGCATGATTACAGATATTCTACTATCTGCATTTCATTGTGCCCGTTTTACCATGTGTCCCTTTTTGATGTACGCCTCTTGAAGGACTTGTCTTGCGTCTGGAGCAAGGCAGGGAAGTATCTACAATAATCCTTGAATTGTATGTAGTCAATCTGGAGAGAACTGTTATTTATTTATTTTTCCTTTTCTTGCCAAATGATTAAGTTTTACTTTATCTTCTGGAAAGTTAAGTGGCAACTTTTCAATATGAAACGGTTCTTGTGTCCTCGTTAAACCATAACAGAGTTCATTTGATTTCTCTTTCTAGGCAGCTCTGGGAAAGACATGAAACATCCAGTACAGTTCTAGAGTTTTCAAATTTTTTTTTCTCGTTTTAGGTCAAAATAAAAGCGTAAAGGGAAATATTAGAAAAAAAAAATAAGCCAACAGAGAGAGATGCAAGCTTGTGGAAGACTCAGATCTTCCGTTCCTAAGAGTCCCGGCCAATCCTGACGCTAACATCACTAGAACCCTCTTGGGCACGGCGTCTACTCTTTAACATCATCCTTTCCCTCATCCACTCCGGCTCCTGTGACACCTGCTCCCGAGGCTGGGAGAATTGGTACGGTTTCCATGGCAGCGGAATTTAGCCTTGCCTCTGATTGGCTGACGGGGAAGAGAGGAGAGAAAATTAAAGGTCCCCCTGTGTCAAGGTTCGTGCCCCTGGTGTGTGTTTGTCACCGGTTCCAATCAGGCACCTCTCCGGAATGAATTAAGTGTGGAGACCAAGGGGGCCCGGGTGAAAAGGTCGGGCTGTCTGGCAGCTGCGCGTGGCGGGCCGGCTGGGAGACGTGACCTCGAGGTCAATGTCATTAGGCCTATCGGTAGGAAGTGTAGGAATAGAAAATGCACAGCACTTCCAGGTTATTTTTAAAGAACCAAAATATGAATGAATCCATATGTAGTAAATGCCACCTTTTTTATGTATGCTAGGCAGGTGAAACCAATCTTCGAAATAGGAACCCTTTGCAGGTGTTTTGGATGAATTAGCTGATTAGAGTAACACTTTGAGCCAACAATATTGAACATTTTCACAATATTTTAATGGTCTTTGATTTGGGGGTTTTCATAAGCTGTAAGGGCCCATTCACACTTGCTGATCGCAAAACGCTAGCGATTTTGCTAGTGTTTTGCTCTGGCGTTTTTTGGCGATCAACGCCAAAAAAGCACCATTCACACCTGGCTTTTTTTAGCGATTGCGTTTTGCGCTTCTATAGCACTAAATTGCGATCGCCGGGAAATCGCCTGAAAATGGTGCAGGCTACGCGTTTGCGTTTAGCGTTTTTGGGCGGTTTGCGGCGATTAGCTGCAATTAGCGCAAATTGCCCAAATGAGAAGGGACCCACAGATTTTTATTACCCTGGCGCTTTGAAAAGTGCTAGAGTTTGAGCGTTTTGCCGAAATCGCTCAAGTGTGAATGGGCCCTCAGACATAATCATCAAAATTATAGTAAAGGCTTAAAATATCTCGCTTTGCAGGTAATTAGTTATTTATTCATTTCACCTTTAAGTTGAATTACTGAAATAAATGGACTTTTGCACGATATTCTTAATTTTTCAAGTTTCACCTGTACATACATTTTACCATGTGTTTAACCACCCTGGTGTTCTATTGATTGCGCCAGGTTGGCTGCGCAGCACTATTTATTTATTTATTTATATTTTTATAAATCATGTAGCTAGCCTAGCGCTAGCTACATGATTCCCCCCTCCCTACCGCAACCCTCCCACCCCTCCGATCGCCGCTGGCGCGCTTGCCCATAAGGAAATCCTTTAGGGCTTCCCCCATTGCCATGGCGACGAACTGAATGACGGCATCGACGTTGTGGCGTAACAGGGAGTCCCGATCCACCCCTCAGCGCTGCCTGGCACTGAGCGGCGGCGGCGATCTTCCCTAACACGCAGCAAGTAAAGTGCTTGCTGCGTGTTTAAAAAAAAAATTATGAAAATCGGCTCTGCAGGGCCTGAGCGGTGCCCTCCGGCGGTCATGGACGAGCTGAGCTCGTCCATACCACCAAGGAGGTTAAAGCGTTAGTACTTATACTCACCATGAACCAGAATTCGATTTGCCTGTTGAATAGAAATAATCATTTTCATGTTATTGTTTTTAAAAACTTTTGTATTTGTCTTTAAAAGGAACTCTAGGTGAAAGACATATGGAGGCTGCCATATTTATTGCCATTTAAAACAATACCAATTGCCTGGCAGCCCTGCTGATTTTTCTGGTAAGTATCATCTAAAACAAGCATGCAGCTAATCTTGTCAGCTTTTCAGGGCTTATGGCTAAACGTATTAGAGGCAGTGAATCAGCAGGACAGCCAGGCAATGTGCATTGTTTAAAAGGAAATACATATGTCATCCTCCATATACCACTCACCTTGGCTTCACTTTAAAAAGTTAGCAATTGGGTTAGTTTTAAAGGTAATATGTAACCCAAAAAAACAGCCCCTGGGTGGTACTTTGGAGGGGGAAGCCTTTGGAGCCTAATGAGGTTCCCTTGTCCTCTTTATCCTCCATTTTTTTTTTGCTTTACACATTCTTTTAAGGCTGGTTTCACACTGCAATCTGGCGGTAGTGTTGTGGGGACCGCCAAAAACAGGCCTTCAGGGAACACCGGGTTAGTACACAGTGTTCCCTGTCTGGCAATCTTCCACTTCGGGTATCCGGAAGTGCACAGAAGCGTGTTGTAAAAATAGGATTCCCCGCATGTTCTCTGGAATGCCAACTTTAAAGAAAAAATGCGTCGCCATAGACTAACATGACTTCCGGGACAGCGCAGATCCCCGCAGGTCCTGCACGGTAATGTAATTCTGCGCTAGCGTAAGATTAGGCACTTCCAGCGCAGCGTACCACAACGTGGGAAGTATGAACTTCCGCATAGGGATACATTAGGCTGCGGTAGCAGTGCGGCAATTTGCCACGCCAGTGCGAAAGGGCCCGAAACTCTATTTTGGGGCAGGTGGCCAAATCGCCTACCTGAATGAGGGTCAGGGGACAATGGAAGAAGTAGATTGTTAGCAGTGCAGCTAAATTGACAAAAGGGGGGATATCTTAAACTTAATTTGTACCCACAGGCTCTGGCCCCTTAAAGGAAACCTAAAGTAATTTTTTTTTTAAAAAGCCAGTTTAACTTACCTGGGGCTTCTACCGGCCCCCTGCAGCCACCCTGTGCCCGCGCCGTGACAAACTGATCCTCTGGTCCCCTGCAGCAACCCACTTTAGTTTCCGGTGACTCAGCGAGTCGATGGCCACTGTGCCTGCAAAGCCCTGGCTGTGGGCGTCCTCAATTGCACTTTTATCGCTGAGATTTTCTTGTACTGCGCAGGGCGGTCCCAGCGACAGGAGCATGATCAAGGGCACACGCAGCCAGGGCTGCGCAGGCTCAGTGGCCATCGACTTGCTGAATCCCCGGAAGCAATAGTGGGTCTTTGCGGGGGATCATGGCGCAGGCACAGGGTGGCTACAGGGGGCCGGTAGAAGCCCCAAGTAAGCTAAACTGGCTTTTTTTTATTACTTTGTTTCCTTAAAGGACTTTTTTGGGCGGGGAAACAAAGTAATTTTGATTGGCTCACGATGATCACAGGGTCAGGAGCTTATGAAATTGGTTCCTGACCGACACATGGAGCTCAATTGTCATAGGACAGCTGAAATTAGCGGCGAAAGCATGATTGTGGTGAAATCGCACGGAGCCAGGCTATTGAAGTCTACGCCCTGGTAGAGATAAACTGCAAACAGAGTGTAGATCTCAACAGAGGTCTTTTATGCAGCACAATTGTCAAGCAAATTTTGTTGTGAAACAAGTTGAAACAACTAAAACAAGTATTTTGCTATTGTTCACACAACTAATAACTGTTAAGACTGATAAGAAATCAATCCAACAGTTGTATTGCGACCGCTGTTGAGCATGTGTGTGGGGCTTTAAACACAAAAGGATATCTGAGGGAAGCTGCTTATCAATAATACAAAAGGAAGTTCATAAAAATCCATTTGTTAAATCTCATTTTAAGATACTACATTGGTTTTAGTAGCAGCAAGTATGTTGTGAGCACAGGGGAAAAAAACCCAGTATTCATAGATTAATTGTAATCCCTGATATAACTGCTTTATTTAAAACAACCTGGAGTCCTCCTTTAACAAGCTCTCCATGTCGCATCCCACAATCCCTTGTGATTCGCCCCGCCCCTCCCCAATGTAGCCAATAGCACATCAGTAAGCATAGATCTTGTTCTGCTGTCAGTGATTTTGCAGTGAACATGCTCTGCAAATGGAAAAACACAATTGTGAACGTTTCTTGATCATTTTTACAATGTGGTTGTCTGCCTTTTGTGTGCAATTTCATTTTTTCATTGATTTTCGATCGGTTTGGCAAAATTGGATCGCAAATCGGATTGCAGTAGTTCAAAAGGTTTTCTTATAGGATACCAGAGCTCAAAAGTTTTGGAGAAACAGGGGCAGCAGGCATACAGTATACTCACCTGTCCTGCCCACCACCCCCCTCGTTCTTCTCTCTGCCCCCCTTATCTTACCTAACAGCCCCCCGGGATCATCTTCCATTCACCGGGGGAGGGGCTGTACTGCGCAGGCGCTAGCTAGACTGCACGCGTCCTACAGCACATACCTGTGGCAGGGAGTGCTCTGCGTATGCGTATGACATCACTATGTTTTGCGCTTGACGCCATATGCATGCGCAGTGCGTTCCCGGCCATGGACGTGCGCAGTATAGCCCAACCCCAGTGACTGGAAGAGGATCCCGGGGGGCTGTTGGGTAAGATAAGGGGGCAGAGAGAAGAACGAGGGGGGTGGTGGGCATCTGGACAGGTGATAGTATACTGTATGCCTGCTCCCCCCGTTTCTCCAAAACTCTTGAGCTCTGGTATCCTTTAAAGCAGACCTGAACTCAAAACTTCCTGTGTGCTAAAAGTTAAGCAACAGCATAACAACATTTAAAGAAAAACATTTCTTTGTTACAGTGAATCTGCAGTGTGCCTACTTCCTGCTTTCATGGACGCAGACATAGGGTTAACATCCAGTGTTTACAAATTAGCTGCTCTGCCATAGCAGAGGAGGTGCTTGAGCTGGCACAGCTGAGAGTTCAAATTACAGCGGTGATTAGTCAAGATGAGGGAGAATTAGACTAAACTCTCTAAATACATACAGGGTGCATTTCTCTTTGTTTTTCTTCTGTCCTTTGCAAGAGTACAGGTCCCCTTTAAAGGTTGCATGAGGCCAATCTGAAAAAGAGAGGCTTTATTCACCTGGGACTTCTTTCAGTCCCTAGAAGTGTCCAAGGCAGGGAACACACTAGCAGGGATGAGGTCCGGATCGAAATCGGATGGAATCTGCATGAGTTTTATATGGATTTCATCCTCCTAATTAGTGCAGCTGAGCGGGGGGGGGGGGTGGGGCTTTGTGTTAAGCTCACCCAGCGGCCCTCTACTTTAACCCATCCCATGCTGCGCCCCACGCTGCGTTCCAGGCCGCGGTCACGTGATTACAAACACTTCCTGCTTACGGATTTAAGGAGGAAGCGTAGTAGTCATGTGACGCAGCTTGGAACGCATCCTGGGACGGGTTAAAGAAGGAGGCTGCTTTGTAAGTTTAACCCCCCCCTGACACACCCACTCAGCTGCACTAATTAGGAGGATGAAATCCAAATGAAACTCCTTCATTGTTTTCATCCAAATCTGATCCGGAGCTCATCCCTGCACTCTAAGCAGAAACGCTAGTGTTTTGCGGCTAATGCAAGTCTATGGGCCGCATGTAAAAATGCATCTATGTGCGTTTGATGTAGTGCATTTTTGAAAACGCACAACTTGCTGCATAAGGCTCGGTTCCCACTTGGGCTGGATCACGTGTGGCCAGCGGGAGGAAACAGTGTAGTGTCCGCTCTGACAGTCTGCTGTGGTCCGGCTGTAGTGTGGGGGAGATGCGTTACACCCATAGGCTATATGGGGGACGCATCCGCCTGCCCAGGATTATCGCGGATTGCGCAGAAGTGCAGCCTGCTTACCGCAACAGATCCGTTGCAGAGTGACAAGCTATTTATAAAACAGGAGACACGCACTGTCAGTTTTGCAATGACCGGAGAATGAAAAAAAAATGTCCATTCTCAGCTCAAATGGGAACAGCATACATTTGAAAAACACCTGTAAAACACACATAATGTATCTCAGTGGAGACGCAGAGGAATGCGTTTTAACATGCATTCTTTTATGCTGTAAAAAAAAAAAAGAAGCGTTACTGTATTATTCCATTGGTTAGGCAAACTAATAAAACTGCTAAACGCATGAAAAACGCACAAGCAGAAAAATAGAAAAAAAAATGCAGCAAAAATGAGAACCGCACAGTGCTGAAAACACATGGTTGGTTTTCTGCACTGCCTAGTGCGCTCCCAGCCTGAATCCTCCAACTTGTAATCACAGCAGTTATGCATTTATATTAGCACTAAGCAGCAACACAACACATACCTGATGTCTTGCGGTAGCCCATGAAACTCAATGAGGATGCTCTGACTTGTGGCTACACCACCATCTAGTGGTCATTATGTGATATAGCTTCTGGCAAATATGTAATGTGGTTTCAGGATTGCATTTGGTGATTTTATAGTTCTTTTTCTTTTTCATTTTTGAAGTTGTGTTTTCCTGGGTCAACCTTGGTGTAAGTGGAATTTCGGTTTCATGGAGATTTGCTGCCCCCATCTGGGTCATATTAGATCATAGCCAGGGTAACTGAGGGGCATGTGACGGCGTGATTGCATCTGTACGCGCATATACAACAAGAAGGTTTATTAAATATATCTAGGACAACCTGGTTTTAATAAAAGAAAATTGCACTTTACGTGCATTCATGTGAATTCAATTATACAACTGCTAATTTTCCTGACCTTTCATCAACCCACTATGACAAGTGCTTACATACAATTTCTAATGAATCCAGTCCAGGTTTCAAGGATCACTTAATTATACGTTTTATGTTTCTATAGCAGTGACATCTTCTGCAGCACTTTACAGAGTACAGTCATCACTGACTGTCCTCAGAGAAGCTCACACTCTAATCCTACCATAGACCATTTATGATGTCCTGCCATATTATTATTATGTATTTATATAGCACTGACATCTTCTGCAGCACTTTACAGAGTACATAGTCATGTCACTGACTATCCTCAGAGGAGCTTACAATCTAATCCCTATCATAGTCAACGTCTAATGTCCCACCATATTATTATTATTATTATTATGTATATAGCATTGACTTCTTCTGCAGCACATTACAGAATACACAGTCATGTCACTGACTGTCCTCAGAGGGGCTCACAATCTAATCCGACCATAGTCATTTGTCAAATGTCCTACCATATTATTGTTATGTATTAATATAGTACTGACATTTCTGCAGCACTTTACAGATCACATAGTCATCATATCACTGACTGTCCTCAGAGGAGCTCACAATGTAATCCCTACCATAGTCATAGTCTAATGTTTTACCATATTATTATTATGTATTTATATAGCACTGACATCTTCTGCAGCACTTTACAGAGTACATAGTCATCATGTCACTGACTGTCCTCAGAGGAGCTCACAATGTAATCCTACCATAGTCATAGTGTAATGTCCTACTATATTATTTTTATGTTTTTATATAGCACTGACATCTTCTGCAGCACTTTACAGAGTACATAGTCATGTCACTGACTGTCCCCAGAGGAGCTCACAATTGAATCCCTGTCATAGTCATAGTCTAATGTCTTATCATAGTACTGTTATGTATTTATATAGTACTGACATCTCCTGCAGCACTTTACAGAGTACATAGTCATGTCACTGACTGTCCTCAGAGGAGCTCACAATGTAATCCCTACCATAGTCATAGTCTAATGTTTTACCATATTATTATTATGTATTTATATAGCACTGACATCTTCTGCAGCACTTTACAGAGTACATAGTCATCATGTCACTGACTGTCCTCAGAGGAGCTCACAATGTAATCCTACCATAGTCATAGTGTAATGTCCTACTATATTATTTTTATGTTTTTATATAGCACTGACATCTCCTGCAGCACTTTACAGAGTACATAGTCATGTCACTGACTGTCCTCAGAGGAGCTCACAATTGAATCCCTAACATAGTCTAAGGAAAGGTTTGGTGAAACTTATCAGTATGAGGAAATAAGAGTTCCTGGAGGAAACTTGGGGAGAAAATACAAAACTGCATGCAGACAGGAATGTTGTCCAATGAAAGGATTTGGTGGGCACTAGTGTATCACAATACAAACGCTTTATTAGCAAAAGCCCATCAGAAGATGTATCACCTATTGCAGCTGAAAAGTTTGGCCTACCAAAGAAAACAATAGTGCAGTTTTATACTGCAATCATCAAATCCAGCGCCATATCATAAATGAATGACTGGTTCAGCCCATGCATCGTACAGGAGTAGGTGAGACTGCAGCACATCATCCAATCATCAGAAGGAATCAGTGGCTGCCATTTACTTTCCCTGCAGGACCTTTACGCCAGCAGATGCAGAAAGAGAGCGAACAAGATTGCCTCTGACCCCTCTCACCCTGCCTACTCCATCTTCCAAATTCTGCCTTCAGGGGTGAGAGACCAGTCAGTTGTAACAAAATGTCCAGGCACAGGAACAGCCTCTTCACCCAGGCGGTAGCCCTGCTTGATGAAAGGCCATGCTAGCTCTGAAACTGCTTGGGGGGGTTAACCCTCCTGGTGGTAACCCCGAACGTAGTTCAGGGTAAGCCGCGCAGGAGGATTTCTCAGGCCCCGATGGGCCGATTTGCAGGATTTATTTTCTTTGCTACACGCAGCTAGCACTTTGCTAGCTGCGTGTGCACACCGATTGCCGCCGCTGCACGCCGATTCGCCACTACCCGCTGAGCGGGGGAAGCCCTCCAGGAAATCCAGTTCTTTGAACAGGATTTCCTGATCGCAGATCACCGGAGGCGATCGAAGTGGGTGGGGGGATGCCGCTGCACAGCGGCCATCATGTAGCGAGCCCTAGTCTCACTACATGATTAAAAAAAAATAATAAAATTGCTGCACTGCCCCCTGGCGGTTTTTAATAGACCGCCAGGAGGGTTAAAGAGAAGTCAAGGTGGATCTTCGGGGGAACAGATGGGACACAGAGCCAAGTTCTCTGCCTAATGACATGGCTCTGTGTCCCCCAACCGCTGCTCTCTGCCCCCCCCCCCCCCCCCACAGCCGTGCTATAGCCCCCCGAGGTAAACACAGGGGAGAGGAATTCCCTGTTTAAAACACATGCCAGGGGCGTTCCTGCAGGGTTTCCTGAGCTGCCATTGGGCAGCTCTCTCTCCCTGGCCGCACCTCCTGCTGCTCCCCCGCCTCCCTGCACGGAGAGACACATGTCTCTCCGTGCAGCGCTGTTACCCTGAGGTCACAAAAGTGAAAATGGGCCATTGCGGCCAGCAGGAGCGGTGGGGAGCTGCGGTTTTTGCGGCTACCTGATCCACTCAGCCCTGCAGATCAGGTAGCCCACTTTTTTTGTTTTGTTTTGAGCCCACCTCAGGCTCTCTTTAAGCATTATTGCACAGAACTGTAACTGGAAAATTATTTTTTTAATCCAATTTTCCACTATTTTACCTCCTATATACTGTCCTTGACTTGTGATATCTATACTGTCTGTCCTTGTATCATAATGGGTCTGATCCAATTCAGTTTTTCTCCTAAGTTTTCTCCTAGATGATTTTTTAAAGAGAATCTGTATTGTTAAAATCGCACAAAAGTAAACATACCAGTGCGTTAGGGGACATCTCCTATTACCCTCTGTCACAATGTCGCCGCTCCCCGCGGTGGTTAAAGTGGTTAAAAACAGTTTTAAAAAGTTTGTTTATAAACAAACAAAATGGCCACCAAAACAGGAAGTAGGTTGATGTACAGCATGTCCACACATAGAAAATACATCCATACACAAGCAGGCTGTATACAGCCTTACTTCTGAATCTCAAGAGATCATTTGTGTGTTTCTTTCCCCCTGCATCTCTCATGCACTGAAGTTTCAGGCTGCTCTTTTCTTCCTGCAAACAGCTTTGCCCTTGTCTGTAATTCCTCACTATGTGAAAGCCCAGCCAGCTCAGAGGACGATTTATCCAGCTTGTAAAAGATAAGAGAGAAGAGAGAAGCTGCTCTAATCTAAATAATACACAGGCAGTGTGCATAGAGGGGCCTGGAAGGGGGAGTTCATAGCAGAACAACAACACTGAAGAACTTGGCAGCCTTCCAGACACAGGCCGACAAGTCTGACAGGGGAAAGATACATTGATTTATTACAGAGACAGTGATAGTAGAAAGTGCTGCAGTAAGCCAGAACACATTAGAATAGCTTTTGGAACTTGTAGGATGATAAAAAACAGGATGCAATTTTTGTTACGGAGTCTCTTTAAGATTAAAAATAAAATGCGTTTTAAGCCACCAGCAAGCAAGAAAATACTCAGAATAATTTTGACAGCACTTTTAGGTACTTTTTCAGTTGCAGAGCGCTGAAAAGTTATTTTAGACAGAAGATGAAAAATGATCTCCTAGGAGAAAACTTAGGAGCAATAGTGAATTGGATTGGGCCCCTTGTCTGTGTCCGTTAAGCAACTGCCAAGTGAAATTCCTTGTAAGTGCAAACTTGGCCAAATAAAATGATTCTCATTCTTTGTTTCATTTATGAAGCTTTTAGTGCATGTTGAAGGATGGTGCAGACTGTATTTCTAGATATTTTACTGTAGATAAGGAAGGTAGTGTACTGACATATTTACACTTTTTATCTCCTCAACTTTTGCCGCTTCTCTTAATCCTCTGCTAAAGTGTCCTCTCTTTGAGACTGACCTCTACTACTTACCCCTTGGCTTCTGACTGCTTGTAGAGCTTAACTCCCATACTATTAACTGCTGGAGGTATCCTACCCAGTTTGGCCCTTGGTGCAGAGGCGTATCTACAGGGGTGCGGGTATGGCACGTGCCACAGGAGCCTCGTACTTTAAAGTGTACCTGAGATTATTATTATTATTTAGTATTTATATAGCGCCAACATATTACGCAGCGCTGTACAGTATATATATATATATATATATATATATATATATATATATATATATATATATATATATATATATATATATATATATATATTGTCTTGTCACTAACTGTCCCTTAAAGGAGCTCACAATCTAATCCCTACCATTGCCATATGTCTATATTATGTAGTGTAAGTACTGTAGTCTAGGGCCAATTTTTTAGGGAGGAGCCAATTAACTTATCCGTATGTTTTTGGAATGTGGGAGGAAACCGGAGTGCCCGGAGGAAACCCACGGAGAGAACATACAAACTCTTTTGCAGATAGTGCCCTGGCTGGGATTCGAACCAGGGACCCAGCGCTGCAAGACGAGAGAGCTAACCACTACGATGGGCTTACTAAAAGATATGATACTTATCTGGGGCTTTCTCCAGCCCCATGAGCAGCGATGCGTCCCTCGATGTCCTCCCGAGTACCTCGGTTCAGCTGCAATCAGCCCAAGTAATTTGGCTCAGTCACGCCAGTTGGCTCTTCTGCGCATGCGCGGCCCAATTGCAGCTGACCCCTTGGGGCCATGCATCGCATCTGCGGTCTAGCGTCATGTGACGTGGGGAGCAGAGCATAGGTAGGATGTTCCATATGAGACAGCAAGACGGATGTCTATCCCAGGGTAGTCTTCTCTGTAACTAGGGGTCTTGTCTGTTACAAGGTTCTATTATGGAGGAGCTGTCTAGTACAAGGTGTGCTGTCTGTCACTGGAGACTTTAATTTAGGGGCAGTCTTTTACTAGAGGTTTGTGATAAGGGGTCTGTCATGGAGGGGCTAAAGCTACGTACACACATGCGACAACGATCGTTCGTTGTCAACGATGAACGAACTTTTAATTGACGAAAGAACGACCTAAGTAAAGTTAGTTTAAAAGGTGTGTAACGATCAGATCGTTAGAACGAACGTTACATCACGTAAAGCAACTATTGCGCTTGCGCATAAAAATGAAAAGTTCCATGGAGAAATAGTGAAATGCGCATGTCAAGCCTAGTACGAACGACCGTTTCCAACGATGTACTACTGTTGCAAACGATCGTCGTTGGGAAAAATCCGCCAAGCTAGATCGTTCGTTTTTAATGATCTAGCTCGTCCGTCGTTAGACTTAATGGTCGTTGGCTGTTTTTTTTTAAATGATTGTCGTTTCAAACGACTATAGTCGCATGTGTGTACGCACCTTAAAAATGAACGAGGCCCAGGGGCAGTCATGTAGTTAGCAGGGTTTTTTATGAGCACTAATGAGCACTAGCTGTTACTGCGGTCCATCATGGGGCCTGTTGTTTATTTTATTACTGGGACATGCCTGCTGCCTAATTATGTTATTTGGGAAAACTGCCAGCCTAAAGGTGGCCATACACTGGCCCGATTCGCCGCCGTTTCGACAGCAGATTCGATCACTGGGATTGAATCTGCTGCCAATCGTTCGCGCTACACGCCGAATTTCGATCCTTTTCGTCCGATCCCGTCGATCGCTCCGTGCGGAAAATTAGCGTCAATCGCCCGAGGGTAGGGAGCGCGTCGCTAGCGGCGTTCGAGTGCCCAACGACCGACGCAATAGAGCCGCATACATTACCTGCTCCGCCGGCACGTCTACGCCCGGTCACCGCTGCTCCGTCTCCGCGCTGGTCTCCGGCATGCTTCAGTTCCTCCGGCCCGGCAGGAAGTTTAAACAGTAGAGGGCGCTCTACTGTTTAAACTTCCTGCCGGGCAGGAAGAAGTAAAGCATGCCGGAGACCAGAGCGGAGAAGGAGCAGCGGTGACCGGGAGACTGGAGTCGCGCCGGCAGAGCAGGTAATGTATGCGGGCGGGGGGAGCGGCGGCAGCACCACCACCACAACAGATTGTGAACGGTTTCAGGCTGAAATCGGTTCACAATCTGTTTGCAGTAAAGGTAGCCATACGATCCCTCTCTGATCAGATTCGATCAGATAGGGATCTGTCAGTTGGTCGAATCTGATGGCAAATCGACCAGTGTATGGCTATCTTTACTTTGTTAATATGCTGCAGTTTGTATTTGGGTAAGTGTTGATTCCTTGTTGTTCTTTGGTGGACATTCTGCTGCCTGGTTAATTATTTTGGAAGGACAGCCTGTCTAATTGCTATTTTGAAGACATGTGTACCTCTATTATTATTATTATTTAGCATTGTACAGAGTATGTTGACTTGTCACTTAATTGTCCCTCAGAGGGGCTCACAATCTTATCCCTGTCATAGTCATCGTAGTCTAGGGCCAATTTAGGGGGATGCCAATTAACGTATCTGTATGTTTTTGGGATGTGAGAGGATACCAGAGTACACGGAGGAAACCCACACAGACACAGGGAGGACATACAAACTCCTTGCAGATAGTGCCCTCGCTGGGATTCAAACCAGGGACCCATCACTGCAAGGCGAGAGTGCTAACCACCACGCCACCGTGCTGCCTCATTCTTAATGACCACACTTCACTTGAACTTGGACACAACCAAATCAAGTTCAGACTATAATTTTTCCATGGTAACAGCCCACACATCTAGTGCTAGATTTTTACATACTGTCCATAAATCTTTAGGAAGATTGGCAACGGTGACTCGTTTGCGTTTGCCGTGCTTGCTGGGAATCTCCCATGTAGTGCATTACAACGTCCACTAGATGTCCCCAGCACAGGAATGCGCAGATTCAAACATTGCAATAAGTAACATTAAACTCTTGGAGAAATAATCCCTTTATATGGACAGGAGAAGGATGGAGCAGATAGGAGGCATGGAAGAAAAGGGAACTTCAGGGCAGAGAATCATCCAGGCACGACAAGCTGCTTTCTCAGCACCAGTCTGCTCTGGTTGCCATGGAAACACCTATAGCAGTACTTTGCATGCATCCAGCGCACATTCGGTAGGTTGGGCTGTCATATGTATGGCGGGTTGCTGTGCACGGCACACACTGATCAGATCATCAATGCAAAGGGGGGGGGGGGGGGGAGTCTGAAGATCGGGGCTCTGGGAATCGCAGGCTGCTGTGAATTGGAGAGTGTTTTGGATATAAACATATAAACAATTTTGCTTTGCTCATTCTGTATTACGTGATTACTTTCACATTGTGTGCTTCCCATGACCATCTATCCTCAGCGGCTTAGCTACTCAGAGACGGGACACGGTCCTCCAGCACCCAAGGCTGAGACACCAAAGTGCGCCCCTCCATCCCTCCCACCCCAGCCGTCACACACTGATTGCTGTTAGGGCTCTTTCACATCACACAACGCGAACAGGAGCCGTTCTCCTGCACGCGTTGTCTGCCTGCGGCGTGTCGTCGGGTATCTGCGGTGCGACGCAATCAGCGGCGGTAGCTGGTAATGAAACCCGACGGAAAACGCCGGCTCGCGGGTGCGTTGGAGGAAAAACTGCGCCCGGGTGCGTCGGAACCGCAACGCATCGAAACGCAGCGTCGAGTGTGAAAGGTAAAATGAAAGTCTATGGACTTTCATCTTACCTTGGTTAACGCAGACGGCTTCCGTTTGCGTTAACGGACAAAGTCTGCCCTAATGTGAAAGAGCCCTATGTATCCCCTTTTCTTATTTCTTTCTACTTCATACACAATTAGGAATGACAGCTGAATGAATTGTGCGCCCCCTCCTACACTGCGCCCTGAGGCTGGAGCCTCTCCAGCCTATGCCTCGGCCCGGCCCTGTAGCTACTGATCATGTCTCTCCCCCCCCCCAATGTTCCAGTCCTTTCCTTTGGTGGCCCTTACATCCTGGGGGCTCATCTTGCAAGGGCCATAAAACAACTGTGGACATCATCATCCAGTAGAAGCAGTAAAGTGTTGTACGGTGTTAGTGATCAGTAGGAGCAAGAAGTTATGAGTCAGGATGATACCATTTATTGGCTAACTTAAAGAGGAACGCCAGTGAAAATAATGTAATAAAAAAGTGCTTTATTTTTACAATAATTATGTATGAGGGCCCGTTTCCACTATCGTGAATTTGCATGCGTTTGCCGCATGCGAATTCGCATAGCCAATACAATTGGATGGGACTGTTTCTACTTGTCAGGATTTTTGAGCGTTTTCGTATGGCAGAGCCATCAGAATTTGCATACCGCTATGCTATGCATGATATCAGTGGAAAAGCACACAGGCACTGTCATGGTTAAATTCGCATACAGCGTCATTCATGCGAATTCGCATGAAAATTCGCATACACCTGCATGCGAAATTCGCATCCGCATGCAAATGTTTACCGCGGTGATTCGCACCGCACAAGTGGAAACGGGCCCTAAATGATTTAGTCAGTGTTTGCCCGTTGGGCAGCTGTCACTCGGCTGTCCCCCTGGGGAGGCACAAGAGCGATAGGCTCTCAGAGGCTGATACCTATTACAGCCGATCGCTATGATTGGCTGGCGGGGGGGGGGGGGGATTGGTAATTTTACTTAAACAAAAGAAATAAACAAAAAAATAAATTAACAACCCAGCAGCGATCAGAGCCCACCAACAGAAAGCTCTGTTGGTGGGCAGAAAAGGGGGGGGATTCATTTGTGTGCTGCAGCTCTGCAGTGAGCTCTTAAAGCTGCAGGGCCCTAAATTATAAAAAATAGCCTGCGAGCCTATGGTCCTGAAGTGGTTACAGCTAAATTATCGCAAATACCTTCTGTTTTAAGAAGGCCAATTCATATTCACCTTTGCTTTTTATATAGTAGGAGGGCTTTTTGGTCTTTTTTAGCCCTTATACTTTCCTAGTGGTTTGGGCCACCATGAGCTCTCTGGGTATTTTGAAACACGTAGCTTATAAAGCATTTGTGCAGAGAGCCTTTTCCCAGCCTCCCCCATGTGTGTTTGGCTGTTCTTGCTATGTGAGCATGAATATTTCATGCGGAGGTGAGCTTCCAGCAAAGCGTGGGGCTTGCTATGTAAAGGACATAAGAGCAGCCTTAGCAGAGGAGACAGGAGGGCGTTTGATAAGAAAAGGCCACTTCCTGCTGAGGGTGTCACAGCGCCCATGAAATATTGAACAGCACAGTCGGGAATGAGGGGAAGGGCAGAAGGGGAGGGCAGGTATTCTCTCCAAACCCATCTGAAGACGGTGTTACCTGCTAGATGTCCCCGGCTGATACAAGGCTGATACAGGAATGCCACACAAGCTGGGAAGACGGAGCTTCTTTACCAGGGATTGGCTGTCAAAGTGTCTAAATAAAGAATACAATCAGTTTTATCTCCTTTCCTGGAAACAGCATTGTGTTAAAACAACTGAAGGCATCCCAGCAAATGTTTATCCTGATTATTAGGTGGGCAGCACAGTGGCGTAGTGGTTAGCGCTCTCGCCTTGCAACTGGGGGTCCCTGGTTCAAATCCCAGCCAGGTCATCATCTGCAAGGATATGTTCTCCCCGTTCCTGTGTGGGTTTCCTCTGGGCATTCCGGTTTCCTCCTATATCCCAAAAACATACAGATAAGTTTATTGGCTTCCCCCATAAATTGGCCCTAGACTGCGATACATACACGACTTGATACAGACATATGACTATGAGAAGGATTAGATTGTGAGCCTCTCTGAGGGACAGTTAACCTCCTTGGCGGTAATCCCGAGCTAAGGTCGGGGTGGAAAACCGCAGCTCAGAGCGGTAGTCCCAACCTGTGCTCGGGGTCGCTGCCGGAGGCTGTGTGCAGAGTATAGCGCGCAGCGGGCATTTCTACATACCTCCCGGGGGATCCTGACGCCGGCTGCCATTCTTCTTCTGCTCATCCGAGGCTCTGCTTCCCTCTGGTGAGATCTCGCGTTAGAGCTGCAGCGCCACCTGGAGGATGGAGGGAAAACTGCAGCACTGGAGCCAGGGAGGTGAGTGATTGCTGGCGGTGGCAGCATGATTTTTCCAGGTTTTAGGGTCTGAATTAGGGGCAAAAAAATTGCACCGCTTTTAGACCCTTAAATCCGGAAAGAATCATAACGCGAAGGGGGTTAAGTGACAAGACAATACACTCTACACAGAGCTGCATAATATGTTGGTGCTATATAAATACTTCAATTAATAATTATTACCCTGTGCAAGAAATTGACATTACAGCAGGGGCGGACATACGGCCGTGCAGGCCGTGCCGCCGCACGAGGGCCCCTGAAGTTCCGTTTTCTTCAGGGGCCCATGGCATTAAGTACTTTTTTTTTTTTTTTTTAATATTTTTTTTTTTTTTAATTATTTTATTCCCGGGGGCCCCCCGACTCCTATCCTCCCTCCCTCCCTCACCTCGGGGGCCCCCTCCCGATATGCGCGGCGGGAGAGCGAGCGAGCGGCAAATGCAGGAAGGGCTCTCCAGGCATCCGCTAGAGGCCCAGCCGCTTGGTCTCCAATATGTCTCCAGTTGGAGACATATTGGAGACTCAGCGGCTGGGCCTCTAGCGGATGCCTGGAGAGCCCTGAAGACTTCCTGCATTTGCCGCTCACTCTCCCGCCGCGCATATCGGGAGGGAGCCCCCCGAGGTGAGGAAGGAAGGGAGGGAGGGAGGATAGGAGTCGGGCCCCCCACCCGGATAGCTACCCACCCGGCTACCTACCCACCCGGCTACCTACCTACCCACCCGACTACCTAACCACCCACCAGGCTTCCTACCTACCTACCCACCCGGCTACCTACCCACCCACCAGGCTTCCTACCTAACCACCCACCCAACTACCTAACCACCCACCCGGCTACCTACCCACCCGGCTACCTACCCACCCACCAGGCTTCCTACCTAACCACCCACTCAACTACCTAACCACCCACCCGGCTACCTACCCACCCGGCTACCTACCTACCTACCCGGCTACCTACCTAACCACCCACCCGGCTACCTACCTAACCACCCACCCGGCTACCTACCGGGCTAGTTACCAACCCACCCACCAGGCTACCTACCCACCCACCCGGCTACCCGGCTACCTACCTAACCACCCACCCGGCTACCTACCTAACCACCCACCTGGCTACCTACCTAACCACCCACCCGGCTACCTACCGGGCTAGTTACCAACCCACCCACCAGGTTACCTACCCACCCACCAGGCTACCTACCTACCCACCCACCAGGCTACCTACCCACCCACCAGGCTTCCTACCTACCCACCCGGCTACCTACCTACCCACCAGGCTACCTACCCACCCACCAGGCTACCTACCTACCCACCCACCAGGCTACCTACCCACCCACCAGGCTTCCTACCTACCCACCCGGCTACCTACCTACCCACCCGGCTACCTACCCACCCACCAGGCTTCCTACCTACCCACCCGGCTACCTACCTAACCACCCACCCGGCTACCTACCTACCCACCCACCCGGCTACCCACCCACCAGGCTTCCTACCTAACCACCCACCCGGCTACCTACCTAACCACCCACCCGGCTACCTACCGGGCTAGTTACCAGCCCACCCACCAGGCTACCTACCCACCCACCCGGCTACCCACGCACCCACCAGGCTACCTACCTACCCACCCACCGGGCTACCTACCTACCTACCGGGCTAGTTACCCACCCACCCACCAGGCTACCTACCCACCCGGCTACCTACCCACCCACCCACCAGGCTACCTACCCACCCACCCACCAGGCTACCAACCCACCCACTCAACCAGGCTACCAACCCACCCACCCACTCACCCACCCACTAGGCTACCTATCCACCCAACCACCCATGGGAGCTGCGCGCCGGATGGAGGCTGGGACAGGAGGTCTGCTGCTGCAGGTGAGTAAATGTTTTTGTTTTATTTATATTAGCAGGTGTATGTTCTGGGCAGGTCTGCCACATGATTGCATGTATTTTCTTCGCAAATCTGCCGACATGATTGCATGTATTTTCTGGGCATATCTGCCGACATGATTGCACGTATTTTCTGGGCATATCTGCCGACTTGATTGCATGTATTTTCTGGGCATATCTGCCGACTTGTTTGCACGTATTTTCTGGGCATATCTGCCGACTTGATTGCACGTATTTTCTGGGCATATCTGCCGACTTGATTGCACGTATTTTCTGGGCATATCTGCCGACTTGATTGCACATATTTTCTGGGCATATCTGCCGACATGATTGCACGTATTTTCTGGGCATATCTGCCGACATGATTGCACGTATTTTCTGGGCATATATGTGTATTTTCTTGAGAAAACCTGCACAATTATGTGAATTTTCTGGGGAAAGGGTCACCAAAACTTGGGCCCACTGTCTTTGCGTTGCACTTTTCAAGGGAACCTGAGGTGAGAATAATATTGAGGCTGCCATATTTCTCTCCTTTTAAGCAATACCAGTTGCCTGGCTGCCGTGCTGGTCCTCTGCCTCTTATTCTTTCAACCATAGACCCTGAACAAGCATGCAGCAGGTCAGGGGTTTCTGACAATATTGTCAGAACTGAGAAGATTAGCTGCATGCTTGTTGCTGGTGTAATTCAGTTTATTACTGCAGCCAAATAGATCAGCAGGGCCGCCAGGCAACTAGTATTGTTTAAAAGGAAATAAACCCTCACCCCGGGTTCGCTTTAAGTTACAGTTAGCTCCGCCCTCATCCGGTCATTGCCACGCCCATTTTTTTGCCGCGGCGCTACGCGCCGCAGGTTCTGTCCACTAATTTTTGCCGCGGCGCGCTTAGCGCGCCGCAGGTTGTAGCCACGCCCATATTTTGCCGCGGCGCGCTACGCGCGCCGCAGGTCATAGGGGGCCCACAATTACAATTTTGCACAGGGGCCCACTGCTGGCTGTGTCCGCCACTGCATTACAGGATACGTTTATGGCTAATAGGGATGCTCATTCGGATTCCGCAGAATTGAAATGTCCACATTTCCGATCAGAAACGCGCAGAAATCCTATTTACCCCAATTTGGTAATTTTACCCCAGTCACAGAACTCAGAAGCATTGGACCAATCAGAGGATGCCGAATATTTCTGCAAAAATCGGATCATTGTGGTTATTTTAGACCAATCTTTTCCGTTTTTCAGATTTTTATTTTTTGCTTTCTCTGATTAAAAAAGACTAATAAAATACTTCTCGAAAATCGGAAATAGACATTGGCGGAAATTGGAATTTCCGCAGAATCAGACCATCCCTATCCACGAATTATGAAGGGGGTTAAACACCTGAATTTTAGGACGGTTATAAGCCCTGCACACACACTAGATAGACAGGGCTGCCGCTATTGAGAATCTAGCGCATGTACAGGGGCCCCCTATGCTGTTTTTATCTACCAGCACATACCAGACATGAATTACTATTTAGGTAATAGCAGGACCGGGCCGAGGCAGAGAGGCTCCAGCCTCAGGGCACAGTGTAGGAGGGGGTGCACAACTCACTCAGCAATCATTCCCCTATTGTGTTTGAAGAAGAGAGAAATAAGAAAAGGGGATACATGGCAGTGACTGTAGCCCTGCTCCTCCCCTGATCCTGAATGGTACTGGATGGCTTTTCTCTCTGGCCTCTGAACTCCATCCCCGGCCTGGAGCTTTAACAAGAGAGGCCACAGCAGTGCTGTAGTGTGGGCACCCTGTGAAGGGGGCAATGCAAGGGAACTGTGCTGTAGGGAAGCCATGAACCACAAGCAAAATCATGGCTAAGCTCCGCCCCAAACCAGATCAAAGCCCCGTCCCAAACTGGATCGAAGCTCCGCCCCCAAACCGTGGCGCGATTGTTTCTTTTGAATGCTGGAGTCTGCTGTGGTTAGTTACATCACCCTTCCCTCCGCTGCACACTCTGCATTGGGTGGCTGTCTCTTTCCCACCACATAAACTGGGTGTTTTATTGGCTAACTATAATGGGAAGGGGCTCTATGGCTACCTATACTTAGTGGGGCTTACTGGTACTTATCCTGGGTATTTCCCTGGCTTCCTATTTGTTGGGCTCTATGGCTACTTATGGTGGGGGGTGACCTCTCTGCCGCCACATCTAACACCTACTTCTCTGCCGCCGCATCTAACGCTAACCCCACTCCCACCGCACCTAACGCCTACTTCTCTGCCACCGCGTCCAACGCTAACCCCACTGCCGCCACATTTAACACCTACTTCTCTGCCGCCACGTCCAACGCTAACCCCACTGCTGCCACATCTAACACCTACTTCTCTGCCGCCGCGTCCAACGCTAACCCCACTGCTGCCACATCTAACACCTACTTCTCTGCCGCCGCGTCCAACGCTAACCCCACTGCTGCCACATCTAACACCTACTTCTCTGCCGCCGCGTCCCAACGCTAACCCCACTGCTGCCACATCTAACACCTACTTCTCTGCCGCCACATCTAACGCTAACACCACTGACATTACATCTAACACCTACTTCTCTGCCGCCGCGTCCAACGCTAACCCCACTGCCGCCACATCTAACACCTATTTCTCTGCCGCCATTACATCTAACGCCTATTTCTCTGCCGCCGCGTCCAACGCTAACCCCACTGGCGCCACATCTAACACCTACTTCTCTGCCGCCGCATCTAACGCTAACACCACTGCCACCGCATCTAGCACCTACTTATCTGCCGCCGCGTCCAACGCTAACCCCACTGCCGCCACATCTAACACCTACTTCTCTGCCGCCGCGTCCAACGCTAACCCCACTGCCACCGCATCTAACACCTACTTCTCTGCCGCCGCATCTAACGCTAACACCACTGCCGCTACATCTAACGCTAACTCCACTGCCGCCGCATCTAACACCTACTTCTCTGCTGCCGCATCTAACGCTAACCTCACTACCGCCGCATCTAACGCTAACCCCACTGCCGTCGCATCTAACGCTAACCCCACTGCCGCTGCATCTAACGCTAACACCACTGCCACCGCATCTAACACCTACTTCTCTGCTGCCGCGTCCAATGCTAACCCCACTGCCACCGCATCTAACACCTACTTCTCTGCTGCCGCGTCCAACGCTAACCCCACTGCCGCCACATCTAACACCTATTTCTCTGCCGCCATTACATCTAATGCCTATTTCTCTGCCGCCGCGTCCAACGTTAACCCCACTGGCGCCACATCTAACACCTACTTCTCTGCCACCGCGTCCAACGCTAACCCCACTGCCGCCACATCTAGCACCTACTTATCTGCCGCCGCGTCCAACGCTAACCCCACTGGCGCCACATCTAACACCTACTTCTCTGCCGCCGCGTCCAACGCTAACCCCACTGCCACCACATCTAGCACCTACTTATCTGCCGCCGCGTCCAACGCTAACCCCACTGCCGCCACATCTAACACCTACTTCTCTGCCGCCGCGTCCAACGCTAACCCCACTGCCACCACATCTAACACCTACTTCTCTGCCGCCGCGTCCAACGCTAACACCACTGCCGCTGCATCTAACGCTAACCCCACTGCCGCTGCAGTATATAGGCGACATAGGTAAGTTAACCCCCCCCCCTCCCGCCACGGGTATAGCTATCTAATTTGAATCTTGATTACTACTTATTCTTAGCTAACGCTAACACCACTGCCGCCACATCTAACACCTACTTCTCTGCTGCCGCATCTAACGCTAACCTCACTACCGCCGCATCTAACGCTAACCCCACTGCCGTCGCATCTAACGCTAACCCCACTGCCGCTGCATCTAACGCTAACACCACTGCCACCGCATCTAACACCTACTTCTCTGCTGCCGCGTCCAATGCTAACCCCACTGCCGCCACATCTAACACCTACTTCTCTGCTGCCGCGTCCAATGCTAACCCCACTGCCGCCACATCTAACACCTACTTCTCTGCCGCCGCATCTAACGCTAACCCCACTGCCGCTGCATCTAACGCTAACACCACTGCCACCGCATCTAACACCTACTTCTCTGCTGCCGCGTCCAATGCTAACCCCACTGCCGCCACATCTAACACCTACTTCTCTGCTGCCGCGTCCAATGCTAACCCCACTGCCACCGCATCTAACACCTACATCTCTGCTGCCGCGTCCAACGCTAACCCCACTGCCGCCACATCTAACACCTACTTCTCTGCTGCCACATCTAAGGCTAACCCCACTGCCGCTGCAGTATATAAGCGACATAGGTAAGTTAACCCCCCCCCCCTCCCGCCACGGGTATAGCTATCTAATTTGAATCTTGATTTCTACTTATTCTTAGCTACTCATAGTTACCATCACTAAAAGATGGCCCCTCTTCTCTGGGGCGCCCAGTGCAGACACAGCCTTTGCATCCCCTTTTGCTGTACCACATGGTACGACCCTTACAGATCAACACCTTCTTCAGGTTATACTTTAGTAAGGGTCGTACCATGTGGTACCATGTTAAATCCCCCCCCCCACAACTCAGAGATTGACGGATACTTTGAAAGCAGTTACAAGCGGAAGGGAACAAAGCCAGGTTATAAGCGCTGTATTCCAATGCCAGCTCTTCTGCTGCTGTTTCTTGCAGTATGAGAAGAGCAGGAAATGTCTTTCTGCTTTATATGAGGACCTGTAGTTCTCGCTGCTTTCAGCTCTTTGTGTCTCATCCTCTCGAGTCCTTGTCAGGCTCTTAACATTTCCAGCAACATGTGGGGGAGTATTTTTGGCTCATGTGAACACATTCACTTCTCATCTTCCCACTGTTTCTGCCAGCCTTTGTTTCTTTATATATTGCTTCCATTTATCATCCTCTCTGCCAGCCACATCTCACCTTTACATTTTTTTTTCTCCTCCAGCTCTTGGCAGCTTTGAGTTATGACTGTTGGCGATACCCCCCCCCCCCCCCCCCCCCATACACTTTGTCATCGGCTTCTATGCGGTTCTTAGAGTTTAGTAACTCTCCTGCTATTGTGCGCAGCCACATTGCTAGGTTTTCATATTTAGTTCATTAATACGTTCTAAGAATCTGTATTGATCTGACTCTAAGAATTTCCTCTTCCGACAGATCAGCTGAATTGTATCAGATTAAAGGAGCAGTGTCACATAATAAACCAAAGCCTATTATAGAGGAAGAGTGTGTGTGTGTGTTATTCTGCATAATAAACAGCCTAGGCTAAGCCTCAGTGGGAGGGAGGGGCTACATTCCAATATACAGCAATATATAGCTATAGGAAGTGTTTTGATGCTAAAACCAGGAAAATTACTGTAAAAATGGGTATCCTGAGTAATTTAACTGCATTCTACTATATGTCATTGCGTAATTACAATATCAGTAACCTTGTGTTGCTTATATTGTACTACAATTAGTGATGGTTATTTTTGTTCCCTCCCTCTACCTTATCCTCTAACTCTAACCCTCATACCTATACACCTAACACTAACCTTCTTACCAATACTCCTAACACTAACTTTCATACCGATACACCTAACACTAACCTTCTTACCAATACACCCAACACTAACCTTCTTACCAATACACCCAACACTAACCTTCTTACCAATACTCCTAACACTAACCTTCTTACCGATACTCCTAACACTAACCTTCATACCGATACGCCTAATACTAACCTTCATACTGATACGCCTAACACTAACCTTCATACCGATACGCCCAACACTAACCTTCTTACCAATACACCCAACACTAACCTTCTTACCAATACACCCAACACTAACCTTCTTAACAATACACCCAACACTAACCTTCTTACCAATACTCCTAACACTAACCTTCTTACCAATACACCCAACACTAACCTTCTTACCAATACTCCTAACACTAACCTTCTTACCAATACTCCTAACACTAACCTTCATACCGATACGCCTAATACTAACCTTCATACTGATACGCCTAACACTAACCTTCATACCGATACGCCCAACACAAACCTTCTTACCAATACACCCAACACTAACCTTCTTACCAATACACCCAACACTAACCTTCTTACCAATACACCCAACACTAATCTTCTTACCAATACTCCTAACACCAACCTTCTTACCAATACTCCTAACACTAACCTTAATACCGATACACCCAACACTAACCTTTTGCCAATACGCCCAACACTAACCTTCATACCGATACGCCTAACACTAACCACCTTGCCAATACAGCCAACACTAACCTTCATACCGATACGCCCAACACTAACCTTCTTACCAATACTCCTAACACTAACTTTCTTACCAATACTCCTAACACTAACTTTCTTACCAATACTCCTAACACTAACCTTCATACCGATACACCCAACACTAACCTTCTTGCCAATACAGCCAACACTAACCTTTATACCGATATGCCTAACACTCAGGGCCGGCCCGCTCATGAGGCGGGGTGAAACATTTGCCTCAGGCGGCAAATCTGCGGGGGCGGCACCCGCCTCTCCATGGACGCTGGGGCCGCCCGCCGAGCTGGAGGGGTAGCGGGCAGAAAGGGGGTATTGGGCCTAGCGACGGGGAGGGGGGTCGGACCCCCCCCCCTCCCTCGCCTGGGTCCCCCGATCTGTGCTCCTCCTCCAGCGTAAAGTACCAGCCAGCGCGCATATGTTGAAGAGGCAACGGGCGGGGGAATCACTCACCTCTTCCGCGTTCCATCGCGTGCTCCACTGACGTCACTTCCAGCAACGCCGCCCACTGTATTGTAAGTGGACGGCCTTGCAGGAAGTGACGTCAGTGAAGCGCACGATGGAACGCGGAAAAGGTGAGTGATTCCTCCGCCCGTTGCCTCTTCAACATATGCGCGCTGGCTGGTACTTTACGCTGGAGGAGGAGCGCAGATCGGGGGACCCAGGCGAGGGAGGGGGGGGGTCCAACCCCCCCTCCCCGCCGCTAGGCCCAATTCCCCCTTTCTGCTAGCTACCCCTCCAGCTCGGCACCCCCCACGGCATGGGGGGGGGGCGCGATTTTTTTCTAATTTTGCCTCAGGCGGCAAAAAGTCTAGGGCCGGCCCTGCTAACACTAACCTTTATACTGATACAATCAAAATCAAGTAATGTGAGCGCTCAGCAGGTTCTATCAATATACCATTTAAACTTCCAGGTATAAACCTGATATATTTCCTCCCAGATGACAAGAGATATTTCAACCTTTTAACATTCTCCAATCCCCTAGCACATGACATACATGGGTTTCAATATACTTGTACTATATCACATACTATTTACACATATTTTTGGTATCAAGAAGGGAAACCTAAATTTTTCTATTCCACAATGCTGATCCACTAAAGGACCAGGATTTTCTATGTGTACATCCGCTCACAAAAAGTTCCAGTTTATAAGTCCCAATAAAACTATGCGGGGCACTCTTCTTATGAAATTCACAACACCTCAATCCTTGGAATCCACTATTTGGACAAACAATTACGCTCACCAGATTGTAGTGCCAATTATAACAGTTGGCAAACTCGCATGTGGCCCAGCCCGCTGCAGTCCTTGGATCTCCCAGGTTCAGAATAATCTTTCTATCTCTTCAACGTCATTCCAACCATACATGTAAAAAGAAAGGAAACTATCTCGTGTACTACGTCACTACTTAGGTATTTCACCACTTGTATGTGCAGTTCATGCTCCTTCACCAATGACCACCACGTGCCTTCACAGCACTACCCGGGCACCAATCAAAAGCTCCAGCCTCTGGAGCTTATCCACGGAGAGGGACGCTGAACCTCGAGGAGTTTTACTGATATGCGCATATTTTACTTATGTTTGTGAGTACAATTTTAATCTTTTTTTACTGGAATAAAAACGGTATTACACTATGGAAGCATTCTGTCTGAGTTAAAGGTGCAGCCACAGTGAGAACGCCAATCTGAAGTTTGGGCACAAGTGTTTTCAAACGGTGATGCTGGTCGTGAGGGGTCAGCCACACTATTTGGTAAGAGGCTGGAGCTTTTGATTGGTGCCCGGGTAGTGCTGTGAAGGCACGTGGTGGTCATTGGTGAAGGAGCATGAACTGCACATACAAGTGGTGAAATACCTAAGTAGTGACGTAGTACACGAGATAGTTTCCTTTCTTTTTACATGTATGGTTGGAATGACGTTGAAGAGATAGAAAGATTATTCTGAACCTGGGAGATCCAAGGACTGCAGCGGGCTGGGCCACATGCGAGTTTGCCAACTGTTATAATTGGCACTACAATCTGGTGAGCGTAATTGTTTGTCCAAATAGTGGATTCCAAGGATTGAGGTGTTGTGAATTTCATAAGAAGAGTGCCCCGCATAGTTTTATTGGGACTTATAAACTGGAACTTTTTGTGAGCGGATGTACACATAGAAAATCCTGGTCCTTTAGTGGATCAGCATTGTGGAATAGAAAAATTTAGGTTTCCCTTCTTGATACCAAAAATATGTGTAAATAGTATGTGATATAGTACAAGTATATTGAAACCCATGTATGTCATGTGCTAGGGGATTGGAGAATGTTAAAAGGTTGAAATATCTCTTGTCATCTGGGAGGAAATATATCAGGTTTATACCTGGAAGTTTAAATGGTATATTGATAGAACCTGCTGAGCGCTCACATTACTTGATTTTGATTATTTAAAGGGGTAGACACAACCCTTATTGTGCAAAGCGCACCAGGTACTTTATATTTAACGGTTATTGGCAGTGAGGAGCGCACTTTACCTTTATATATTCTTTATACTGATACGCCTAACACTAACCTTCATACCGATACGCCCAACACTAACCTTCATACCGATACGCCCAACACTAACCATACCGATACGCCTAACACTAACTTTCATACCGATACGCCCAACACTAACCTTCATACCGCTACGCCTAACACTAACCTTCATACCGATACGCCCAACACTAACCTTCATACCGATACGCCCAACACTAACCTTCATACCGATACGCCCAACACTAACCTTCATACCGATACGCCTAATACTAACCTTCATTCCGATACACTCAACACTAACCTTCTTGCCAATACAGCCAACACTAACCTTCATATCGATACGCCTAATACTAACCTTCATACTGATACGGCTAACACTAACCTTTATACAGATACGCCTAACACTAACCTTCATACCGATACGCCTAACACTAACCTTCATACCGATACGCCCAACACTAACCTTCATACCGATACGCCTAACACTAACCTTCTTACCAATACTCCTAACACTAACCTTCATACGATACGCTTAACACTAACCTTCTTACTGGTACACCCAACACTAACCTTCTTACCAATACACCCAACACTAACCTTCTTGCCAATACAGCCAACACTAACCTTCATACCGATACGCCCAACACTAACCTTCTTACCAATACTCCTAACACTAACCTTCTTACCAATACTCCTAACACTAACCTTCATACCGATACACCCAACACTATCCTTCTTGCCAATACGCCCAACACTAACCTTCTTGCCAATACAGCCAACACTAACCTTTATACACATACGCCTAATACTAACCTTCATACCGATACGCCTAACACTAACCTTTATACCGATACGCCTAACACTAACCTTCATACCGATACGCCTAACACTAACCTTCTTAACAATACTCCTAACACTAACCTTCATACGATACGCCTAACACTAACCTTCTTACTGGTACACCCAACACTAACCTTCTTACCAATACAGCCAACACTAACCTTCTTACCAATACGCCCATCACTAACCTTCTTACCAGTACGCCCAACACTAACCTTCTTACCAATACGCCCAACACTAACCTTCTTACCAATACGCCAAACACTAACCTTCTTACCAATACGCCCAACACTAACCTTCTTACCAATACGCCCAAAACTAACCTTCTTACCAATACGCCCAACACTAACCTTCTTACCAATACGCCCAACACTAACCTTCTTACCAATACGCCCAACACTAACCTTCTTACCAATACGCCCAACACTAACCTTCTTACCAATTCGCCCAACACTAACCTTCTTACCAATACACCCAACACTAACCTTCTTACCAATACACCTTACATTAACCTTCTTGCTGATATGCCGACATTAACCTTCTTACCGATATGCCCAACACTGACCTTCTTACCAATACACCTAAAATTAACCACCTTACCGATATGCCCAGCACTAATCTTCTTACCAATACGCCTAACACTAACCTTTCTTATTAGTACACCCAACACTAACCTTACCGATGCAACCCACACTACCTTTCTTACTTATATGCCTAGCACTAATCTTCTTACCAATATGCCCAACACTAATGTTCTTATTGAAACACCCAACACTAATCTTCTTACTGATAAGTCCAACACTAACTTGCTTACTGATACGCCCAACACTAACCTGTTTACCAAAACCCCCAACACTAACCTTCTTACCGATTTGTCTAACACTAACCTTCTTATCGATACGCCTGAAATTACCCTTCTTATCGATACGCCTAACACTAACCTTTCTACCGATATGCCTAACCGATTGTTTGCCAAAACTTATGCCCCTCACTTGCCAAAGTAACCGTGCCAAACGAAACCTCCCCACCACCCTATCGCTGTCCTAATGCTACGTACACACTTGAGATAAAAGTCTTTGGAAAATGAAAGATCACAGACCAATTTTACCCCATTCTATGTAGTATGAGAGCCATACACTACACAGTCTATTCTATGGAGCTGAACTCCCCATCAGGAAAAAAACTTTGCAAGATGCTGCACACACAGATGCTGTACACATGCAACAGATCAGTATCTGCAAAAGATCTGTTCCTGCAAAAGATCCGTTCCTGCAAATTGCATGCATAGTCTTTGATATCTGCAGATCATCATACACGCCTTGTTTAATGGGCAATCATCTGCAGATCAGATCCACCAGGATGAATCTTCAGACCTGCAGATGATTGTCTGTTAAACAAGGTGTGTATGAGGATCTGCAGATATCATAGACTATGAATGCATTCTGCAGGAACGGATCTTTTGAAGGAGCTGATCTTTTGCAGATACTGATCTGTTGAATGTGTACAGCATCTGTGTGTGCAGCATCTTGCAAAGTTTTTTTTCCTGATGGGGAGTTCAGCTCCATAGAATAGACTGTGTAGAGTATGGCTCTCATACTACATGGAATGGGGTAAGATTGGTCTGTGATCTTGCCTTTTCCAAAGACTTTTTTACCTCAAGTATGTACATAGCATTAGTATGTAGGGCGGCAGGAATGTGAGCTCGGAAAGCTTAGCCATACACAGCTCAATCATGAGTCGATTTGCCTATCCGACCAATCACTCTCTGATCAGATTGGATTGTGATCAATTACTTCTACACACAGTACATTGATTTTCAATTTATTCCAGCAGGGAATCTATTGAAAATCGATCAAACTTCAGCTTTGCTCTGTTTGATGCAGCGCAGTGCAATGGCTCATTGAACGACTACCACTCCTGCCCCGCCCCTGATCGGAAATGTTTCATCCTGTCTGATAAATACCTTCAATTGATTTTAGATCAAAATCGAAAGTAGATCAATCAGACATTTTGGGAAAGTCGATTCCCAGCAGATTTGATCAGAGTAATTAAATCCACCAGTAACTGAAAGAGAATCAATGCCTGTATGGGCACCTTTAGATATCTCCGACTGCATTCGCGTTTCAAGTCAGGGATCCGCTAATTAGTGAATCCGAGATTAGTATGGCAGTGCCGGAATATCTGCCAAAAAGAGTCTAGTGACAGCAGCTACCCGGGATGCGTCCGCTGATTACGCTTCCTTATCGGCGGTGTCAGTTGCAGACCCGATAAAAGCGTATTTTCACCGGTCCGCGGGAGCTCGCACTGTGTCGTCTGCAATCCTGCCGTGTTTCCCTGAAGAGTCATTTTGTAGCCATAAAACGTTTGGAGGGAAAAAAGTCAAATATTTTTAGTTGGGCGTCTCAGATGGGCCCGGCTGTCCATTTCCCTGGTGTGCGACAGTGATGAGTTTGTGTTCATTAATTCCCGGCCATCTGGCGCAGAGGAGCCGCAGTCTGTGGTTCCAGCATGCATCAGGCTTCAGGGATCACAGTAATCGCTGTGCCCAATGTGTACAAGACAGAACGCCGCCACCGCCCCCTCTATTCACCAGGCAAGAGCTTCCTGAGGTGTCCGAAGGAAAAGTAGCCCCAAGTTACATCTTATGACAGCACTTTATGAATAAAGTTTTTTGGTTTTTTAATCAATTGTAATCTGCTTTGAAATTGGTTTTAAAAACATCTTGTTCTGCTCCAGCAATGGCTTTGTATTATGGCTTGAAAAATTAAGAGAGCTTCTTAAAGCGCACTTGAACTCTTGCACAGGACAGAAGGAAAACAGAGAAATGCACCTCGTATGTATTTAGAGAGTTTAGCCTGTCTAATTCCCTCTCATTTGTGACTAATCACAGCTGTAATTTGAGCTCTCAGCTGTGTTAGCTGGCTGCCTCCGCAGTTAAACTTCCCTGGAAGCCGGAAGTAGACACACTGCAGATTTATTGCAGGATTTAAATCAGCTGTAACAAAGAAATGTTTTAAAAGTTATTATGCTGTTGCTTATCTTATAGAGAAGAGAGGAAGTTCTGAGTTCAGTTAGGGGCGGGTTTCCGTGGACGATGGCGCTCACGCTGATATTAGACAAGGCACTGCTGGCGGACTCAAAGTGCTTGAGCTGCAGCCACTAGGATGCACTCTATAGGCAGTAGCAGTGTTAGGGAGTCTAGCCCAAGGCCCAAGATTCAAACTCTGAACCAGTACACTATCCAGCCACTACTACACAATCCAGCCACTGCTACACTATCCAGCCACTGCTACACTATCCTGCCACTGCTACACTATCCTGCCACAGCTACACTATCCAGCCACAGCTACACTATCCAGCCACTACTACACTATCCAGCCACTGCTACACTATCCAGCTACTGCTACACTATCCAGCTACTGCTACACTATCCAGCTACTGCTACACTATCCAGCCACTGCTACACTATCCAGCCACTGCTACACTATCCAGCCACTACTACACTATCCAGCCACTGCTACACTATCCAGCCACTGCTACACTATCCTGCCACTGCTACACTATCCTGCCACTGCTACACTATCCTGCCACAGCTACACTATCCAGCCACAGCTACACTATCCAGCCACTGCTACACTATCCAGCCACTGCTACACTATCCAGCCACTGCTACACTATCCAGCTACTGCTACACTATCCAGCCACTGCTACACTATCCAGCCACTTCTACACTATCCAGCCACTGCTACACTATCCAGCCACTGCTACACTATCCAGCCACTGCTACACTATCCAGCCACTGCTGCTACACTATCCAGCCACTGCTACACTATCCAGCCACTGCTACACTATCCAGCCACTGCTACACTATCCAGCCACTGCTACACTATCCAGCCACTGCTACACTATCCAGCCACTTCTACACTATCCAGCTACTGCTACACTATCCAGCCACTGCTACACTATCCAGCCACTGCTGCTACACTATCCAGCCACTGCTACACTATCCAGCAACTGCTACACTATCCAGCCACTGCTACACTATCCAGCCACTGCTACACTATCCAGCCACTGCTACACTATCCAGCTACTGCTACACTATCCAGCCACTGCTACACTATCCAGCCACTGCTACATTATCCAGCCACTGCTACACTATCCAGCCACTGCTACACTATCCAGCCACTGCTACACTATCCAGCTATTCAAGCAAATCCCTCTAGCTGTGCCATGCACGGCTATGAGGGGTCGGATGCGTTGTCCCAAAATCAGCTGCAGGCTTCAGTTTTGTTTTTTTCCCCGCACATGAATTTGGAAGCAGTAGTGCGAATGGTCCTTTAAAGTGGACCTGAACTCTTGCACTGGACAAAAGAAAAACATAGAGAAATGCACCCTGTATGTATTTAGAGAGTTTAGCCTTTCTAATTCCCCTTTATTTGTGTCTAATCACTAGTTGTAATTTGATGTCTCGCCTGTGTCACATGACTGCCATGGCAGAGATGGCAGATAAGGCCATTTGAAAGCAGAGGAGGTTAACAATATGTCTGCTTCCATGAATCAGGAAATAGAAACAGTGCAGATTTATTTTAAGCTTTGTACCAGCTGTAACCAAGAAATGTTTTTTTGTTTAAATACTGTTGTGTATCTTTTAGAGCAGAGAGGAGTTCTGAGTTCAGGTCCGCATTAACATATTCCAATTAAAATAATGTAAAACACAATCACATTTGTGGGTGCTAAACCTCTTAGGACCCACTGGCAAACAGCGCTTCCCACACTAGTGGTACCTCCTTCCGCTACTCCACCAAATCACCAGGCAGTAGTGTTCGCTTTCAGCCCGACCGGTTTCGGTGATTGGAGTACATTAAAGGACCATTTGCACTGATTCTACTACTAAACAGGAGTCCCCCTGCTCTTTTTTTTCTCCACATATGTACACCTATATTGGAATATTACAAGAACAATACCAATGGGAGACCCCCAAGAGCAGTAGCAGAACTTCATGTCATGGACACCAGCGCATGGTATATATACAGAAGAGTTGGGAGCTATGGTGATGTGAGTGTTAGGTTTCATGGAATACTTAAAGTGGACCCAAATTAAAAATACAAGATTTCAGAAATAAAAACTATTTTCTAAATTATAATAATAAACAGCAGCCTTTTTTCAGCTGCATGATGACAAATATAAAATACTAGCCGACCCGCTGCGTAGCATACGCCGCATAAGAGGGTAGAGGGCAGGAAGGGGGTATTGGGCACAGCGCTGGGGAGGGGGGTTGGACCCCCCCCTCACCTTGGTCCCCCATGTGCACTCCCCCTCCAGCTTAAAGAGAACCAGAGATGAAGCAACCTCATGTATTTTACCTTATAAATCAGTGGGAACATGACAGTAAACACCTAATCTGCTCTTTGTTACATTGTTCTCTGTTTAATTTGCCAGTTATCACCTCTAAGATAAGAATCCCGACTAAGCAGTGGGTCTGGCTTTGCTACAGAATAATTATAGCTGAGACTGTGTTCTTTGCTGTCTTCAAGTCCAAGCCTGCCCCCTGCTGGCTTTGCTCAGGAATCATTATAGCTGAGTCATTATAGCAAAGCCAGACGCAATGCTCAGTCCGGGATTCTTATCTCAGCTAGATAACAGACACTTTTAGCAGTGAGGATGGAACAGAGAGCATGGTAAATGTTTTCTCTAATGTTCCCACTGATTTCTATGGTAAAATACACAAGGGTGCTTCGTCTCTGGTTCACTTTAAGCTCAGCAGGACTCCCCCCTCACCTGGATCCCCCATGTGCACTCCCCCTCCTGCTTAAGCACAGTAGCAGCCGCCACTATTAGTAAGAGGCAGCTCACCTCTTCCGTGTTCCAGCGTGCGTTCCACTGTCGTCACTTCCTGCAATGCCGCACACTGTATTGGTGTAATTTGCCTTTTTAAAACAGAAGGAAATCTGCAATAATTCAGCTATATGTGAACATTTGTGGTTACCCACAATGCACTGCTACTAAATATGAAAATTACCCCTTTTCCCCCTTGGTAAGCCAAGCAAGCATCCAGAGCTGTTGGTGTATAGCAAGCATATAGCTTTAAATTTTACACAGTCATATCAAACCCACATGTAGATAGTCTGTTTCAGACTTTTGGTCCTCATCAATACATGGCAGGAATTGATACAGCTGAATGAGATAGGCCTTGGACCAGTACAACAGAGTAACCAAGCAGCTCAGGGTGACCCAAACCACTCGTAATGTATAGGGGGATAAAAGGGACCAAAAAGACCTCCTACTAAAAAAAGCAAAGCTTGGTGTAATTTGCCTTCCTAAAACACAAAGAAATATGCAATTACTCAGCTATAAGTGAACATTTGTGATTACCCACAATGCACCGCTACTAAATATGCAAATTATTCCTTTTCACCTTTAGTAAGCCAAGCAAGCCTATAGCTTTAAGTTTTACACAGTCATATTAAACCCACATGTGACAGCCTATTTCAGACCTTTGGTTCTCATCACTACATAGGCTATCATTCATAAAGCATTTCCGCACAGCTGACTTTCCCGCACACGTAGCAAAATCTGCATTCATAAAGGCTCCTTCCGCATCAAAAGCTGACATTACCGAGCACAGCGATAAATCACCACCTTGTGCGGTGATTGTTGTAAAAAATGTAGCAAAATGTTAATTCATAAAGAATACCTCAAGCGGTATGAGGTCGGGAAGTACCGCTCACGCTGATGTGGCGATAACAATGTTAAGTGAATGGAGACACAGATACCTCCCAGGCAGCTGCAGTAGAGCGGAACACGGAGAAATGTATCAACTCGGCAGCGGCCGTGTCTCCGCAAGCCTCCCGCCAGCCTAGTTCGGGGAATCTCCGCACTGCTACCGCACCTGGATACTTTTTTATGAATCAGCAGCCAGAAGTCTAAAACACCGTCAGCGGTGGTTTCCCACACTAATTCTCCATACCGACAGCACTTTCATGAATGATAGCCATAGCAGAGATTGATATGGCTGTATGAGATAGGGCTTGGACCAGTACAACAGAGTAGCCAAGCAGCTCAGGGTGACCCAAACTTCTAAGAATGTATAGGGGGATAAAAGAGACCAAAAATCCCTCCTACTAAAAAAAGCAAAGCTTGGTGTAATTTTCCTTCTTAAAACCGAAGCAAATCTGCAATAATTCCGCTATAAGTGAACATTTGTGGTTACCCACAATGCACTGCTACTGAATATGCAAATTATCCCTCTTTGCCCTTGGTTTGATATGACACTACTTCTTCTTCTTGCTTGGACCAGCCCCTTCTTCTTGCTTGGACCGGCCCTGGGGGCAGGGCGCTACTTCTTCTTCTTGTTTGAAGGTTGAGGCACTTACTCTATTATATATATATAGATTTTACATTTATTGGAGGAACCCCTCCCTTCCTTTCATATTGCCGGGACAGAAGCCGGCAGACTGGTGGAGTAAATGGTGTCCAGAAATGGAGGAATTGTTAATGGCTGCCACCTGTATAACCCTAGCTATGAAAAGAGAAGGGTGAAAAGCAGGCACTGAAATCCTCATAGGCTTGAAGGAGTGTGTATTTATCTTTGTGTCAGAGTGGTGCCACTAAATATTTTGAATTAAAAAAGTTTGGTTTGGGTCCGCTTTAATAATGGAAATATCTGAGTGGGGAAATGTTTTTGGTAGCGTATGTTCCTGGGTGGTCAGCGAGTCCCCCTGTACAGCTGTTCAGCCCTTATCAGCAGCAGAGGCCCAGGAACAGATCAGCTCTTTCCAATTTCCACACGTCACTCATCCTCCGCAGGCCGACCGGTGAAAATAAATGACATTTTTTGATTGAATTTGTTGTTGACTTGTGCGGATCGAAGACTCTTTCTGACCTTTCAGCGAGTTACAAGTTTATTTGTTGTCAGTTCCGCAGCGTAATTCAGTTGTCGCCGCACGCCGAAATACCACTTGATAAGAACGCCGAGGTCCATTTAGATTGTCCGTCGACGCCGGGCTTGAAGTCTTATCTGGATGTTGTTGGTGTCCTGACTTCCCCAGAAATTGCCTAATGTGGCCCCTGTTATGCCGCCGCCGCCGGTTATCTTAATAGTATCTGCTGGAAGGTCGTTACACGCCGTTGTGCTTGTAATTGTTTACCCGTCAGTCTTGACAAAATGATGCACGCCGTGGCCCTGACACTGGCGCTGTGTTACGTGGCTCTGGAATCCAGCAGCTAGCTTCTACTGAAAATTATTTTCTTAATTACGTCCTGAAATTTAGATGCTCCGATGGACTTCGCACTGCATTTGCATGGTGCATTTGCATGGTGGAGGGGTGGGCATTCTTCTCTCAGACAAATGCTCCTTCAAGCCTCTCACTCCTATTCCTTCTCTCTCCCTGCCATCCTTTGAAGTCCATACAGTCCGACTATACTCTCCCTCGAACCTCCAGATTGCAGTTATTTACCGCCCTCGAGGCCCTGCTTCTGTTTTCTTAGATCATTTCTCTGCCTGGCTTCTCCAGTTCCTGTCCTCTGACATTCCTACCACCATTATGGGTGATTTTAACATTCCTATTGACACTAAGAATGCTGTCTCCAACAAACTACTTTCACTCACTTCCTCCTATGGTTTGTCTCAGTGGTCCTCTACCCAGGGACGGATCTGGGGGGGGGGGGGGGGGCAAGCGGGTATCTTGCCCCAGGCGCAGTTTGTTGAATTCTTAAAAAGGCGGCAAAATGAATGGCAGTTTAGGCGCCAAAACCTGACCTTTAGGCGCCAAAACCTGACCTTGCCCTAGGCGCAACTTGGTCTTGATCCGTCCCTGCCTCTACCTCAACCCACACTGATGGCCATACGCTTGACCTCGTATTTACTCGTCTCTGCTCTGTCACTGACTTTACTAATGATCCACTACCACTCTCTGACCATAACCTACTTCGCTTATCTCTCTCCTCCTCTTTTCCTACCACCCTGGCACAAGCACGCTCACATATTCACAGAAACTATCGCAATCTAGACATGCAATCCGTCTATGATGCCCTGGCACCTTTCCGCACACAATCCTTCACTGACCCAGACTCAGCTGCTATACGCTACAACAGCTTCATTACAAAAGTCATGGATGACTTCGCCCCCCTCGTCAATGTCTGCCCTCACCGTGTCAGTCGCCAACCCTGGATGACCAAAGACACTAAACAGTTAAAAAGATGCTCTAGAGCAGCGGAAAGGCATTGGAGGAAAAGTAACACAAATAAGGACTTCATCTCATATAAAATAGCCTTGAACAACTTCAGAAATGCACTCTCTGTGGCAAAACAGTCCTATTTTTCCTCCCTAATATCCGCCCATGTACACAATCCAAAACGCTTGTTCAGCACCTTCAACTCCGTTCTCCATCCCCCTCCTCCTCCTCCTTCATCTTGCTTATCAGCTGAAGAATTTGCAACATACTTCACTGATAAAATGGACAAAATCAGAAGTGAATTCTCCACGCAGCCCTCAAATCCCACCTCCACACCTCTCATTGACTGCTCTCTAACTGCCTTCTCTACACTCTCTGAACATTCTCTCTCCTCTATAATATCCAAAGCTAATCTAACCTTCTCTACACTCTCTGAACATTCTCTCTCCTCTATAATATCCAAAGCTAATCTAACCACTTGTTCTTTGGATCCTATTCCCTCCCATTTCATTCCGCATCTCTCATGCCTGCACTAACATCGCTATTTAACCTGTCCCTCTCCACTGGCATCTTTCCGTCGCCACTTAAAAAGGCTGTTGTGACACCACTACTTAAAAAAACCATCTCTAGATCCTACCACACTCGCCAACTACCGCCCAGTCTCACTTCTCCCATTTTCATCCAAACTAATTGAACATACATGCAGAATTAAGCCGTTATTTATCAGCTAACTCCCTACTTGATCAGTTCCAATCTGGCTTTCGCTCCAACCACTCCACAGAAATGGCCCTTACCAAAGTGGCCAATGACCTTCTTACAGCTAAATCCAAAGGTCAATTTTCCATACTCATCCTTCTTGATCTGTCATCAGCATTCGATACGGTCGACCACACCTTACTCTTAGAAATACTTTCAAATGTAGGAATAAAGGGCCTTGCTCTCACATGGTTATCTTCCTACCTCTCTGGAAGGTCCTTCACAGTCTCCTACTCAGATCAGATCTCTTCTCCTCATGCTTTTTCTGTCGGGGTTCCTCAAGACTCTGTCCTTGGTCTCCTCCTCTTTTCCATCTACATGCACAGTCTTGGTGACTTAAACAACTCATTCGGGTTTCAATACCACCTGTATGCAGACGATACGCAACTGTACCCCAGACCTTAACTCCCTCCTCAAACGTGTTCCTGACTGCTTGTCTGCTATATCCTCCTTCATGTCCTCTCGCTTCCTAAAACATAATATGAGTAAAACAGAACTAAAAATGTTTCCACCGTCTCTGGCCACCTCTCTGCTTGAAGTAACTATAAATGTTAATAACACTCCCATAACTTCAGTTCCCAAAGCACGGCGCTTGGGGGTAATATTTGACTCTTCTCTCTCTTTTATTCCTCATGTTCACTCCATAACCAGCTCCTGCCATCTCCAACTCAAAAATATATCTCGCATCCGTCCCTTTCTCACTCAAGATACAACCAAAATGTTAATACATGCTCTTATAATTTCTCGTCTGGACTACTGCAACGTACTACTTTGTGGACTACCTTCTAACAAACCGGCCCAGCTCCAGTCGGTACTGAACTCAGCTGCTTGCCTCATTCATCTTTCTTCTCGATCTTCCTCTGCTGACCCTCTCTGTCAAGCTCTTCACTGGCTGCCAATTAACCAGAGGGTCCAGTTCAAACTCCTAACCCTAACCTACAAAGCTCTCCACAATCTCTCTCCCCGGTACATAGCCTCACTAATTTCCAGATACAAACCCAATCGCAATCTCAGATCTGCACATGATCTTCTGTTCTCCTCTAGAATCACCTCCTCACATTCATGCTTACAAGATTTTGCACGCGCTTCACCTCTTCTCTGGAATCCCCTCCCACAACACATCCGTCACTCGCCAACCTTTGTTACTTTTAAGCGCTCTCTAAAAACTCATTTGTTCCGACAAGCATATGCGCTACCTTAAGCCACTTCCCTTTGTCCTAAGACCAAATTGCACTCCTACTAGGTATCCTAAAACACAAAGCCTTTATATATTTTATCATATACTACCCCTCCTCTTGTTTCCCCCCATTCCCTTTAGATTGTAAGCTCGCAAGGGCAGGGCTCTCTCCCCCTTTTGTGTCTTGGAAATCATTATAAATTTTATTCATCATGTTATTTTTATCACTGTCATTACCAATTCTGTATTTTGTATTCTGTATGTTGTATCATTTTTTGTATTTTGTCACTGATTATGTATCTTGTATATTAGTGTACACCATTGTCTGTATTATGTACCCCATGTTTGTTTCTTACTTTGTACAGCGCCACGGAATATGTTGGAGCTTTATAAATCAAAATTAATAATAATTTGCTGCATTGCGCTGTCAAGGAGCGGGCAATGGGCAAGCTGAAAAGATACTTTTGTGTGGACTCTTTCATAAATTATATCTCTGTGCGCTGTGATACCACTCAGTACCGCACATTGCAGATGGTACAAAATTGTGCAGAATTATCAACTCTCTGGAAGATAGGCCTTGATTCATTAAAGGGACACTGAGCAGTACCCTATAATCAAAAATGCCACTTACCTGGGGCTTCCTTCAGCCCACCGTAGGCGGCGAGGTCCCCCGGTGTTCTCCTGGTGGCTCCTCTCCGTGTCGCTGTGGCGGATCCGTTACCAGCGACACCCAGGACGGGTGTCGGGCCGGCTCTTCCTGGTTCCTGACGTTACGCGTCATCACCCCGGCAGCTACGCGTCATTGCGGCAGCCGGCGTGACTTTCTTGTACATGCGCGGTTTACAGTTTAAAGATCCAATCTCATTGGATGTCATTATCGCTGTGTGACACTAAGCAACATTTGCGTGATCGCGCGCCTGTACTCACGTTGCGAGTTCGCATAAATGACTGCTCGTCGCTCAAACAAAATCACTAGACGTCGGGAAAATCTTCAGGGGTCACAGGCCTTTAGAGAAGATCTAATTAACATGTATAAATACGTCAGAGGCCAATATAAAAGCTTGGCGGATGAGCTTTTTGTCCCTAGGCCTTCTCAAAGGTCTAGAGGACATGAACTGTGCATGGAGGAAAATAGTTTTAGCCATTTATTTAGGAAAGGGTTCTTTACAGTAAGAGTGATTACGATGTGGAATGCATTGCCACAGGAAGTAGTTATTGCAAATTCTATCTGATTTAAGGGGGCTTAGACGCTTTCCTTGCATTGAAAGACATCCATGGCCATAATTACTTGGTAATTCCTGGTCGTGTTGATCCAGGGATTTTATCTGATTGCCATCTGGGGTTGGAAAGGAATTGTTTCCCCTTTTAGGGCTAATTGGACCATGCCTTGTAAGGGTTTTTCGTCTTCCTCTGGATCAACAGGGATATGTGAGGGAGCAGGCTGGTGTTGTACTTTTTTTTCTGGTTGAACTCAATAGACTTGCGTCTTTTTTTTCAACCCAAACAACCATGTAATATTATTATTCCAGATAACCCATGCGCAGCCATTTCTGCGATGCTTAGTGGGTATCCATTCTTGAGCAGACATACTGTGCTCTATTCACAAAACTTCTTATAAATGACTGATTTATCACCTGATTGAAAAATTACCTTTCAGCACAAAATAATCACTCAAAGTAAGTTGTTCCTGATTAACTTCAATAATACATTTTTTACCTTAACTACTTCAGCCCTCAGTCGTTGTTTCCCTTTATGCATCCGAGCAATGTTCACCTCCCATTCATTCGCCTATAACTTTATTGCTACTTATCACAATGAACTGATCTATATCTTGTTTTTTCCGCCACCAATTAGGCTTTCTTTGGGTGGTACATTTTGTTAAGAGCCACTTTACTGTAAATGCATTTTAACATGAAGAATAAGAAAAAAACAGAAAAAAAAATCATTATTTCTCAGTTTTTGGCCATTATAGTTTTAAAATAATACATGCCTCCATAATTAAAACCCACGGGTGTTACACTGTTTAAATTATGTCCCTATCACAATGTATGGCGACTATATTTTATTTGGAAATAAAAGTGCATTTTTTCCGTTCTGCATCCATCACTATTTACAAGCTTATAATAAAAAAAATAGAAATATTTCATTTTACATGGATATTTAAAAAGTTTGGACCCTTAGGTAAATATTTATGGGGTTTTTTTATTGTAAGGTTTTTTTTTTTGTTTTTTTTTTCATTAAACATTTTATTTGGGTATTTTTGGGAGGGTGAGATGTAGATAGTAATTTTTTTATGTAAATATGTGTTTATTTATTTATTTTTTAATGTAGATGTAGTTTTACTATTTGGACACAAGATGGCAATGATGAGTTTGTTTACATTACATCACTCTAAGGCCCCGTTCACACTTGCGTTTTGGCATGCAAACGGACCGGATCCGGATCGTATCAGGACCTGATCCGGATTGGAACCGTACGGTATGGTCCGTTTGCATCAGGACTGTATCAGGCTGCCATCCGGATCGTAAAAAAATAACAAAATACCTTTAAAGTTGTTGGGGTCAGCAGAAGGTGCACCTGGTGCACCTGTACAATCAGGTCCTCCGCTGTAGGCCTCACCTCCACCTCCCGACATACTGCCAAACAGCTCCAGCACGTGTGTCACTGCTGCTCCACTCCAGATATGCTGGGCCCATGTGTCCCCATCCGAAATGGCCGCTATGATACGCATAGGAAGTGGGGTAGAACGTCAGGTGTTTGCCTCCAGTGTGTTCTGTGCTTTCCGTTCCCCATAGGTTTCTATATCCGCATGATGCAGTCAGGATCCGGTCCGGGTGCGTGGGCTGGATGATCCGGACCCAAAAAATAGCGCATGTTGGAAAAGCCTCCGGAGTCCGGATCCGATCCTGCTCAGTTCTGTACGGAACGTACGCATGTGAACGTCCGCATAGCCTTTGCATTGCTATGCGGAACGTACGTTCCGTTTGTACAGTATACGGTCCAGATCCGATCAGGCAGATCCGGACAGGGAACGCTAATGTGAACAGGGCCTAAGTGTAGCATGTACGCTTAGGGGGACGTAGGAGGCAGAAATAGCGAAGCTTCCGAGAGAAGCCTTTGCGGTTTCTGCCGGGGAAAGGGATCAGTGATCGGGCACCATGTCCCGATTAATTGATTCCCTGGCTAACGAAACGCGGGCCGGGAGCGCGCGTGCGTGCGCACGATCTGCTGCAGGAGCGCACATGCGGCCTTTTGGACGTATATTATACGTCCAAAAGGCCAAAGTAGTTAATTATATTATACAATATTTTTGCTCTCCCTCTGTTTTCCAGAAAATGCATTTTTTTGTAGCATACGTTTCCAGTCCGTGGAAACGTATGCTCAGCCGTGGGGGAGAGGGGGTCGCCATGATAGAGGGGGTAGCAGCCAGGACGGGGGTGACAGCGGTCACCTGGGTCCCCCGTCCCCGCTACCCCTCCAGCTACTTGCCCAAAACTTGTTCAATTGTATAGTGGCAGTGTGCAGGGAGCTTACCTTCTTCCCCTCGTCCGCTTGGCTTCTTACAATGCCGCCCTCTATACTTCGGAGGGCGGCACTGCAGGAAGGAAGTGAGGTGGCGAGCGGAGGAAGTAAGGTAAGCTCCCCGCTCCCTGGTGCTATACAATTTAACAAGTTTTGCGCAAGTAGCTGGAGAGGTAGCAGGGACGGGGATGGGCACACCCGCCTACCACTGCCCACCTCGTCCTGGCTGCTACCCCCTCTAGCATGGCGGCCCCCTCTTCCCCCACAGGCTGGGACACTGAAAACGGGTCCGGTTCTGTGTCCAAAACTGCCTGTGTAGAGGGGGATCCGTTTCTCCATTCATTTTCACTACCCCTCCATGTATCCGAGGTCTGTGAAAATTTTGCAAATCCAGACCGTCCGTTCAGGTTCTGAACACTAATCCCCCTGAATGCAGGCGGATCCGTTTTTCATTTGAGTGAAGAGGGCTGCTATTATTAACCTTGGTATCCGTGGCTCCGCTCAAATAAACGAAACTACAGATACGTTTTTAACATAAGTGTGAACCTACTCTAAAGGATCAAACCCGTGGGGGGAGTGCTCCAGCTAGAAATCAAGGATGACGCCCTCTATGAAATGTTCAAAACAAGTAAATAGCTGGCACATCCAAAGAAATATCTTCATTGGTTCCATGTAAAAGCATAGGGCCAACGTTTCGGAGCCACATAGGACTCCTTTATCGAGGCAAGATTTGCTCACAGGCAAAATCTGTCTGCAGCCGAGTAAAAACGCCTAATTAAAGTGGATCCGAGATGAACTTTTATACAATGCATAATTGCGTTCCTTACATATAGGTTATAGGGCATTCCCTAAGCCAAATACTTTTTTTTTGTTTTAATACTCTTAATTCCCTATAAACTAAACAAGCCTCGCCCACAGCTTCTCCAAAACGCCAAGGCACTCGGACCCTTGTAGCAAGGGCTTATGGGAGCTCAGTCTGGGCAGCAGGAGGAGAAGGTTACTAGCCAGAGATTGCAGAGGGGAGGGGGAAGTGAGGCTGAGGGAAGGAGATGCAGTTGCAGTTTACCTGTGTAATGATGACAAACAGAACATGGCTGCCCTCATTGTATCACAGGAATAAATCATCATAAACCGTTGAAGCTGTATGCAGCCAGATTTGCTGTGTAAACTATCTAAACTTTAGATAAGAAATATAGACAAGTTACTTGTTATATTTAGTTTTTCATCTCGGATCCGCTTTAAAGGGACACTTAATTCAAACAAAAAAAATGAGTTTTACTCACCTGGGGCTTCCAATAGCCCCCTGCAGCTGTCCGGTGCCCTCGCCGTCTCCCCCCGATCCTTCTGGCCCCGCCGGCAGCCACTTCCTGTTTCGGTGACAGGAGCTGACAGGCTGGGGACGCGAGTGATTCTTCGCGTTCCTGGCCACAATAGCGCCATCTATGCTGCTATAGCATATATCATATACCATATAGCAGCATAGAGGGTGCTAATGTGTCTGGGAACGTGAAGAATCACTCGCGTCCCCAGCCTGTCAGCTCCTGTCACCGAAACAGGAAGTGGCTGCCGGCGGGGCCAGGAGGATCGGAGGGAGACAGCTAGGGCACTGGACAGCTGCAGGGGGCTATTGGAAGCCCTAGGTGAGTAAAACTCATTTTTTTTGTTTGACTTAAGTGTCCCTTTAAGGAGGAGAAGGGAGTCAGGCTCCTCAAGACACTCGTGCAGGACGATGTGTATCCAGCAAGTGGCAGCAACGGTCGCTATCACGTGCTGGATGAGCCCTGTGCGGCTCTGAAACGTTTGCCCTATGCTTTTACTTTTATGCATTTGGATGTGCCAGCTATTTACCTGTTCTGATAACTTTAACACCAAGCTTGTCTTTATTCCAGGGCTTTAAAGACTTCTTTTTTATTTTATTTTTTTAGCATTCTCGTTCACCTAAAAAGTACAAAAGTAAACTTGCAAGCAATTACCATTGTTTTTCCCCCTCCGCATACTTACTACTGTTCTTAATTTCCTGACCAGCTTGCGCCCCCTCCCCCGCTCCTTTCCCAGCATCTGTGGTCGTTTCAAATTGAGCTTCACTACCTGCTGCTCTGACTCGCGAACATACCATACCAGTTGGTTTGCCAAAGAGTAAACTGCCAGCCATCTGCCATCCCCGAGCAGAATTTACATTTTTCCATCTTAAGACAACACGGCCAGAATATCAATTATCTATAGGCATCTACTCCGCGGATCGAATGCCATCCCACCCAAGAGTGGAGCCGGGCCAAGTGCTGCTGGATGGGAGAGGCGCGCTAACAAAAGATCGCTATTGTAGCAGCGTTTATGATCTTTTCAAACACGCTCGTGATTATGCTGCACGATGCGCTCCCGTTCAGCTCTCGCGGCCAACAGCAGATTGTACGTGTGACGGCAGAGCTGGCAGGATGGCAGAGAGCGAAGGGGGGAATGGAGATACAGTGACGAGGATTCGTGGCTACGCCAATCGGTACAAGATGGAAGATGCTAACTAATGCTTAAACAAGATGGACTGGATTGAACATTGAATATAAATTATATCTTTTACTTTATACATTTTAAAGTTTGCATGTACAGCAAAATCCTGTTATCTGTAACTCGGGTAACCGGAAGTCTTAACTAACTGACATGCCTGAGGGGATAAAACGGGGACTTTTTATTGGGGGTCTGCCGGCCAAAAAATACCGATAAATCCTCCAGCGATGTCTGTAGCTCCTGGCGGCTTTCCGTCGTCCATGAATGGCTCCCGGCGAGTCACGTGACCCAACACGGATCAGGTGACACCCCGGGAGCTGGAGGATGCCGGAAAGCAGCTTGGAGCTACAGGACGTCGCTGGAGCCTTGCTGAGTGTTTTATCCTGCATGGAGGAGATAGATTTGTGCTTTTTTTGTCTGGTTGCACAAGCAACCCCCAAGCACATGCATCCGGCACTAGGTGATCCCTTCCGGTGCCGGATCTAGGGACGTTGCTGTAATTTCAAACTATTTTCAGCTCTGCCTTCCTTCAAAATGACAGAGGAACGATCGTCCCAACCGACATCGTGTAACTCCTATCTTGGTCTTTAAAGAAATAATGGTTACAGACGGTCGATTTACAACGATGCTCGCGCATTTTAAAAGACCGTCATGACAAATCAAATTGGATCAATTTGTTTAATGTCCCCGTGTGTACAGATCTTTAAACGATGAAGTCTACGGAACTCCCCCTTGCATCCTTTTTTGTTTAATGATCCTATCGGTGGCAATCTACTTGCAGCCTATTGCTGTTGTCCATATCCCATCACTAATGATCTTTAGTGAAAAGATCTTGGAAATGTTGTTCATTGGCAGTTTCCAGCGATAGACCCTGAAAAGTCCAGCAATGACATCACGCTGGGACTTCCATTCGGGAGGCAGGACATCACATTATCTCAGTAGACCTGTTGGTGTGGTCCCTAGCTTCTTCCACCACCACTGTTACAACCATGCATCATCCCGCTCGGATATTGAGCACCAGGAAGATTTTTTGGTAGAATGAGTAAACTGAGATGGTAAGGGACATAGCAGTGTCAGAGTAGTGGGGGGGGTGGGAGAGTAGTTGGAACGGCGTCGTTTAGTGCCAAAGTGGTTCAGAGTGGTTTCAGACTTTTTTGTTCGCTTGTAAATGCCCTTGCTGGCCCATCAGCGCATCCTTGATGTGTACAGACAGGAGCAGGCATGTATGGGCACCGATCCTCATGCCCACTGCTCCCCCCCCCCCCATTTTCCTCCATCCCCTTTTTTTTGCTCGTAAATGCCCCCATAAGTCACGACTGGTCATGCACTGCTGCGCAATCGCTTGCACGGTGGCGCTCATCCTTGATCATGCTACTATGGCTGGGAACGCTCTGCGCATGTGCTCTAATCGATACAAGGGCATTTACAAGTGAACGAAGGGGAACAGATAACTGGGGGGGGGGGGGGGGGGGGTCCGTGGGCATGAAGACTTCTGCCCATACTTGCCTGCTCCCTCCATTTGTACAAATTACTTCGCCCCGGGTATCCTTTAAACACAGACCGATTCCTGCAAGTAGCAGCTTATCAAACCTAAAGTGAAGGTGCAAAAAAGTTCATTTTTGTAGACAGTGTCTGGCGCCCAAATTACCGGCCGCCGGTTTTTGGATGTACGCAGATGTGCCATACTCTGAGTCTGTGGAGTGTGTGGATATAGAGACTGCGCCCATGAGCGAGCTTTGAGCCTGCCTTGCCGAGCGCAGCATAGCAGCAATAAAGTGGGGTGTACTGTAACTGTATGAACCTTCTTAGCAGGGATACTTTTATTTTTGTCTTCCCTTAGCTGCGTGGCTCTCTGGCTGATGCATTATCCCTTACCTCTGGATAAAAGCATTCATTTTCCCCAAATACGTGTCAGATTTTCCATTAGCTCAGACGTGCCAACTCGTGAAAAATGTCAGTTAAGCCTCCGCTGGTTTCCTCCCGCTTTGTTGTCGCGGTTGATTGACGTCTCCTGGTCTACACAGCTCTTACCTGGCCTGAGACGGGTTACTCATCATCTGCTGGTCATATGTTGCTTTTTCTTCTGTACTTATCAATAAAAGCCGCACCATCCTCTGCAATTTTCTTTTCAAGCTTTTTTTTCATTTAGTTTTTTGTCTTTGTTTTTGTGTTTTGCTTTGTACGGTTCAAGTATTTGTTACGATAACATTAACCATCAATAGAAGTCCTTCAAAGGTATGAAGACCTTGATTTCTGTAGCATCATCTTCCATGGTACTGTGCAATCAGCATCATACAAGCAGTAAACATGTACAGTTTATATCAACACACTTCTGGTAATACAGTTCATAGGAAAAATAGAGTTTTGTACAGCAATGCCAACAAACAATAAAGTCCTCAAAGTTTGAGCTTACACTGACCACACGTTACATTTTTTCTGTTCGATTTTACCTCAATTCGAATAAACCATCGGTTGTACCGAAACATGTAAAGTTTTTTTATTTTTTTTCCATCAAGAAAGAAGTCCGATTGAATTTCCACATTTTTGACATTGGGCATGTTGAAAAATTCAGACCAACTTTGCCAAGAATTGTATGGTGTGTGATAGATTGTCAAATTCAGTACATACCAAATGTTTGACTAACATGCTCAGCTTTTATGAGGTAGTGAATGCTAATATGGATATTGGGAATGCTGTAGATGTGATATACTTGGACTTTGCAAAGGCCTTCGACACTGTTCCCCACAGAAGTCTGGTGCAAAAGTTGAGGATGCAAGGACTGGGGAAGAGTTTGTGTGCATGGATAGGGAACTGGCTAATGGACAGAAAACAAAGAGTTGTGGTCAATGGATCGTACTCAAAATGGAAGACTGTTAGCAGTGGGGTCCCACAGGGGTCTGTACTGGGTCCAGTGCTCTTCAATTTATTTATTAATGACCTAGTAGATGCAGTAGTGAGCAATGTTGCTATTTTTGCAGATGATACAAAATTGTGCAGAATCATCAACTCTCAGGAAGATAGTGGCATATTGCAACAGGAACTGGATAGGACGGCTATATGGGCACATACATGGCAGATGAATATTCAATGTTGAAAAATGTAAAGTCATGCATTTTGGTCGTACCAATGGTCTAGCACCATACAAATGGGATACAGTTGGGGACATCAAACTTGGAGAAGGACTTAGGAGTACTCATCGACAACAAGTTAAATAATCGTACTCAATGCCAAGCCGCTGCAGCTAAAGCTAACAAAATTTTGGGATGCATTAAAAGGGAAATAAAAACTCGAGATGCTAGCATAATATTTCCCCTGTTTAACTCTCTAGTAAGGCCACATCTGGAATATGGAATTCAGTTCTGGGCACCACATTACAAAAAAGATATTGCAGTTTTAGAGCAGGTGCAGAGACGAGCAACAAAATTAATACGTGGGATGGAAGGTCTCACTTACCAAGAAAGGTTAGATAAACTGGGTTTATTTAGTCTAGAGAAAAGACGCCTTAGACGGGATCTAATTAACATGTATAAATACATCAGAGGGCAATATAATAGCTTGGCGGATGAGCTTTTTGTCCCTAGGCCTTCTCAAAGGACTAGAGGACATGATCTGCGCATGGAGTAAAAACGTTTTAGCCATTTATTTAGGAAAGGGTTCTTTACAGTAAGAGTGATTGAGATGTGGAATGCATTGCCACAGGAAGTCATTATGGCAAACTCTATACCTGCATTTAGAGGGGGCTTAGATGTTTTCCTTGCGTTGAAAGACATCCATGGCTACAATTACTAGGTAATGCCTAATGATGTTGATGCAGGGATTTTATCTGATTGCCATCTGGTGTCAGGAAGGAATTTTTTTCCCTTTTGGGGCTAATTGGACCATGCCTTGTAAGGGTTTTTTCGCCTTCCTCTGAATCAACAGGGATATGTGGTGTTGTACTTTGTTCTCTGGTTGAACTCGATGGACGTATGTCTTTTTTCAACCAAAATAACTATGTAACTATGTAATGTGGTGGTCATTGTAATACTAAACAGAGAATGATGATGGCAGGAGATATTGATAGATGTACAGAGATGTTCCATCCCCCAGTAGTAGTAGCAGTGTGGTGTTCAGTGGTAATTGTAATGCTAAACAGCAAATAATGATGGCAGGAGACGTTGATAGAGGTGCAGATATGCAATATAACAATAAATGTCACAGTGGAAAATGTAGTTATATGAAAATGCAAAATGATCAAAAGTTGATTATTGAGTAAATGTTTGCCATGCAGAAACGGTTTTCTACCCAACCAACCTTTTCAACATTTACAATAGTTTTTCTCAAAATTGCGGCAATCTCGAAAACGCATTTGTGTTAAATCTAACAATTTCTTCAGAACGTCCAATCAACTGAAAAAATAGATCAGATTGGTTGAATTGAATAAAAAAAAAATTGTAACGTGGCTACCTTCATCTGTTTATGAAATACTCCTAGTAGGGTGTGCTGTATTGGAGGAAGGTGGCATAATGTTGGGTCAGTAATCATCATCATGTGTTCTTTTTTTTGCACTCTTAGAGGAGCATAGGGCATCTGTGAGGATGCATCCATCTCCATTCAAATCTGTTTGTTGCTATTCTCTTGATCTCATTCCAGTTTTTTTTTCCCCTTCTTTCTGATTTCTTCTTCCACTGATCTCCTCCGTGTTTTTCAAGGCTGTCCCCTTCTTCTCGATCCCTTTGGATTCCATTGTAGGGATCTTCTTTCTATGGATTTCACTCCCTTCCTCACGGTATGGCCTATCCAACCCCACTTCCTTTTCCTTAAAGTGAACCTCCGGACTAAAAATCGACTCAGCAGCACTGAAAAGGCTTGGTGTTTCTTTAACAGTTTCACAGCATCAGAACCTTGTTTCTCTTATACAAGCCTCATTTTTAGCTGCACAGAAGAAAACTGCCCAGGCTTTTTTCCCCTGATGCTGTGCAAAGCATGATGGGATTTCTGATTTTGTTGTTCTTGTTCTGCTGTTATGGTGCATTTTTTTTTTTTACATTTTGAATTTGAGATTTGAAGCTAGCGTGTGCAGCTGGGAGGGGTAATCAGGACACAGGACAATTGGAACTGTGTCTCCTGCTCCTTGTCACCTCCTTTCAACCAAAAAGGTGGCTGCCCCCATGACAAAGATGGCAGCCCCCATGAATCACAAACATTTGCCTGTTCTTTTAAAACAGGGTGGGTAAGAGATTATATTATCTATCTATTCTAATTAACATAACTAATGTAACTTGATGACAGTATATTTGTTTAGGCTGAAGTTCCCCTTTAAAGGGGCACTATGGCGAAAAATTGTAAAATGTAAAATATGTGCAAACATAAACAAATAAGAAGTACGTTTTTTTCCAGAGTAAAATGAGCCATAAATTACTTTTCTCCTATGTTGCCGTCACTTACAGTAGGCAGTAGAAATCTGACAGAAGTGACAGGTTTTGGACTAGTCCATCTCTTCATAGGGGATTCTCAGCAAGGCTTTTATTCTTTATAAAGCTATTCCCTAAAAATGGTTTAGACAATGATGCTGGCGAGCTTCCTTGCTTGCTACACAGTTTTTTGGCAGTTGGAAAGAGCAACTGCCATTCACTAAGTGCTTTTAAAAATAAATAAATCCCTGAGAATCCCCCATGAAGAGATGGACTAGTGCAAAACCTGTCACTTCTGTCAGATTTCTACTACCTACTGTAAGTGACAGCAACATAGGAGAAAAGTAATTTATGGCTCATTTTACTCTGAAACAAATGTACTTCTTATTAGTTTATGTTCGCACATATTTTAAATGTTACAAATTTTCGCCGTAGTGCCCCTTTAACTGAATTACTATTCATAGTTGGCTGGGGGTTTTCCACAGTTCTGCGTTTGTCACTTTCTCTGGCCATTTAAAGCAGACTTGAACTCAGAACTTCCTCTCTGCTCTAAAAGACAAGAAACAGCATAATAAACTTTAACCAGCCTGGCGGTATGGACGAGCTCAGCTCGTCCATCACCGTCGGAGGCTGCCGCTCAGGCCCTGCTGGGCCGATTTTCTTCAAATAAAGAGCAGCACACGCAGCCGGCACTTTGCCAGCCGCGTGTGCTGCCTGATCGCCGCCGCAAGCAGCGGCGAAAGAGGGTCCCCCCAGCCGCCTGAGCCCAGCGTAGCCGGAACAAAAAGTTCCGGCCAGCGCTAAGGGCTGGATCGGAGGCGGCTGACGTCAGGACGTCGGCTGACGTCCATGACGTCACTCCGCTCGTCGCTATGGCGACGATCTAAGCAAAACAAGGAAGGCCGCTCATTGCGGCCTTCCTTGTTTATTCTGGGCGCCAGAGGCGATCGGAAGAACGCCTCCGGAGCGCCCTCTAGTGGGCTTTCATGCAGCCAACTTTCCGTTGGCTGCATGAAATAGTTTTTTTTTTATTAAAAAAAAAACCTCCCGCAGCCTCCCTGGCGATCTTATCAGAACGTCAGGGTGGTTAAAGAAAAACATTTCTTTGTTACAGCTGATACAAATCCTGTAATAAAGCTGCAGTGTGTCTACTTCCTGCTTTCATGGAAGAACACATAGGGTTAGCATCCCGTGTTTACAAATTAGCTGCTCTGTCAAGGCTGCCAAGATTCCTGGGCTGACACAGCTAAGAGCTCAAATTACGCTTGTGTATGCTAGTTAACACTCCAAACGCAGATCGCGAGGAAACTCGCTTCAGGATAGATACCAATTATGAAGAGGAAAGGCTCTTGATAACAAAGAACCTTCCTGGTCCTCTCCTGTTCCACCGCTGTCCCCCATTGAATTTATGTGCCGGGCTGTGTCTTTGGTACTCCTCGGCAGGCTTTGGAAGTCCTCCAACCGGGTGCAGCACAGAAGAGGACCGTGGCCCGAATCATCAGGAGAGTCCTGGGCAGTGGCGGTCGGGGGAAGGAGGACATGGGAAGCCTCTGCCTGGAGGATCCAGAGGCTTCCCTCTACCTAGGTGAGAATCTGTTTTTTATTTTGTCTCAGGTTTGCATCGGGTTTACTTTAAAGGGACTCCGAGCACCTCTCATGGGCATGCATTAGGCCAGACGGCTTCCAACAAAGTCGTGCTATGACCCCTCTGGAGGAGCCTCTTGCAATGGCCATGCGTGTCACTTCCTCTTCCTGCTTCATTCAGTGATGCACTTCTCTAACAGAGAAGACAGGGGTGACCCGGAAGTTATAACATAGCCAAGATGGCAGCCGCGATTTTTAAATTGAAATCGAACGAAAACTATTTAGTGTAGAACGGCAATTCAGGCATCAAATGAAAGAGGAGAGCACAAACTACAGAAAGCTATGCATCTTTAAAGGACTTACGAGCCCAAATAGTAAAAAAAAGTTAAGTACCTTAATCATTTTTAAATGCACGGAGGACGCCGTCCGCGCCCTCCGTGCTGTTCCGCCGGGTCCCCGCAGTCTGATCGCCCCCTGTGCCGCTCCCGACCCCACGGACGGGGTCGGGCTCCCCTTCCTCTCCCAAGATGGCCGCCGGAGCCGGCCACGGCTGCGCAGTCCGCATACGCGTTAGTGCGGCTGCGCAGCTCTAGGGCCTCCCCCCTCGATCCACGCTACTGTGCGTGGATCGGGGGGGAGGCCCTAGAGCTGCGCAGCCGCACTAACTCGTATGCGGACTGCGCAGCCACGGCCGGCTCCGGCGGCCTTCTTGGGAGAGGAAGGGGAGCCCGACCCCGTCCGTGGGGTCGGGAGCGGCACAGGGGGCGATCAGACTGCGGGGACCCGGCGGAACAGCACGGAGGGCGCGGACGGCGTCCTCCGTGCATTTAAAAATGATTAAGGTACTTAACTTTTTTTTACTATTTGGGCTCGTAAGTCCTTTAAATACTTTGCAGTACTGGTCGAAGTCTTAAAGGCATACCCATGAGAGGTGCTCGGAGTCCCTTTAACTGCCTGGCTCTCCTCCACTTGAGAAAAGGCCAGGAACTGTCTGCGCAGCGCAAGGCTCCTTCTCTCACTTGCAGGGGTTTACTGACAAGTGTAACTAACTGTTCCAGGAATAGTCCTCACGTGGTGCACTGCTGAGAGAAGAGCTGTGACAGGCATTGTTGTGCACACCTCGGTGACACAGTGTGACACCCGCCTCTCCCTGATCACACACCGTACAGCTGTGCAGCCATCTGCGAGGGGCACAGCAGCGCTCCCTGGATTCTGGCAGCAGTGTAGGCTGGTGCTGGTGATGTCCCTCCTGGCTGGAAAACCGCTAAAGCCCAAAACCACCTTAAAGCGAAGGTGCAAACAAATTAAAAAAAAAAAAAAAAAGATCTACTTACCCGATGCTTCTTTCAGCCCCTGGCAGCCGTCCTGTGCCTTCACCACAGCTCCTTTTTTAACCAGTGGCCCAGGGTCCCTTCCAGTGCAGATCACGTGAACGCGACCGAGAGTGGCTCTCGCGCAGGTGCAGTAGATCCCGTCGGCATCTGCACCAGAGGGGACCCCGGGCAACAGGCTGGGAGCGGAACTGCAGCGAGGGCACAGGACGGCTGCCAGGGGCTGGAGGAAGTCCCGGGTAAGTGGATTTTTTTTTCCAGCTCGGACCTGTCCTTTTAAGGAAGAACTCCACTTATGGGGCTATACTTGTGGCAGTAGTGATACTATACAGCAGAGCTATGAGAATAACACGTTGTACTTCCCATTGCTTATGTTTTGGTTTAATTCAGTGTTTTTCAACATTATTATGCCTTAGATTGTAAGCCTTTGGCAGGGTCCTCCCTTCCCTAGTGCATTCTACATGATCATGTGCTCCTTTCCTATGACCTGTACTTGTATTACAGGGCCTACCTAACCAGTCCAAAATCACATGATCATGTAGTTTGTACCCTGTTTGCCTTGTATAGCTTTGTCTTATGTTGTATAACCTTCTAATGTTTGGCCTTCTTTTGTATCATTGTATGTATTTATTGCCCAGCGCTGCGTAACATGTTGGCGCTTCATAAATACAATACATAATAATAATTATTATATCATGTACTCCTTCCACTGCGTTGGCCGAATACACCCTTCTGCGGGTAATATCTTATCAAGTCCCCTTTTGATGTATATATATTTGTTAAAGGAACACTAGCAAAGTTTTAGTTTTTTTTCTGAACCCCTTTAGGAGGCAGAAGAGACTTAGTAATGGCACATAGTGGTAGTAAAAGAAAGAAAAAAATCTGCCACCTTATCAGACCTTGTAAATGGCGTGCTAGGACAGTAGTGTCGAGTGATTGACTATGCGGGGCAGCAGTAATGTGTAAGAGCTCCTCTCCCTCTATCTGCACTATCCTGCTTCTGCAGAGGGGCATTTGGCTTTCTGACATGGATAAACAATCCACACTTTGCTGACAGGAGAGAGGCTTGTAGGTGGGCAGATTGCAGGCAGTCTGTATGAGAAGGGCATTGATTCAATGAATTTCTAAATACAGCATGTGGAATCCTGATTCCTTCTGCTTCCTAAAGGGGTTCAGGAAAAAATATTTTGATAGTGTTCCTTTAAAGAGACACTGAAGCGAAAAAAAATATATGATATAATGAATTGGTTGTGTACTATGAATAATTACTAGAAGATTAGCAGCAAAGAAAATATTCTCATATTTTTATTTTCAGGTATATAGTGTTTTTTCTAGCATTGCATCACTCTATAATATGTGCAGATTACACAACACTCAGCATTCAAAATGAGTATTTCAGAGCAGTCTGTGAAGTAATGAACTCTCCTCTAGCAGAGGAAAAGTAAACAGTTCAATTACAGTTGAGATAATAAAAGTCAGATAACAGCCCTCTCCACGACTAAGTTAGTCGGAGAGCTTAATAGCTTTTTTGCATAGAGATAACAACTGGAGTTTCTCAACTCTTCCTCTACTGGAAACAATTAGACTGATGTATCTGATCTTAATGTTTTTTTTCTTAGCTGTACTACACATACAAATCATAATATCATCATTTTTTTTCGCTTCAGTGTCTCTTTAAGAGTACTTAAAGTGGGATAAAACTCTGACATAACATTCAACACAAATGTGTTTTCCTACTTTGTATTACCCATACAGTTACCATATTTTGCTTTGTGCACAAGTAATAATGTCCATTTTCAAATTACAAGTTCCCAGAGTAGAGTTTATTTGCTTTGATAACTGCCATTGCATTTTACTGCATAGCTGCTGTATTTATGTATTAAAATCTCTCTAATGATCTCTTCTCAGTTGTGTGGGCGGGGTCGTTACGATTTAGCTGAGTGCATTACAGTAGTACTTGTTTTATGAGGACGGGGCGACTTCGTACGTAACCTGAAATCATGGTACACACATCACAACTTCTGAATGACTCCGAAAGAGGCTTCCACCCTGGTGGAAACAGACGCGGCACATGGGCAAATGCAGATTGGCATTTATATTGCTGTAGTCTTGCCATGCATGGCTATGAGGGTCTGGATGTATTCTGCAAAAACTGCAGCCTTTCTTTTACCCAACACATTTGGATGCGGCGTATCGATTTCAATAGGCCGCGTTTCTGCATACGAAATGGCTTGCTCGAAACCGTTGCTATTCGTCTCCAGTGGATATGGGCCCTTAAAGTTTGTTTATTTTCGACATAAAGTTTCCTTTTTTTTCAGCTTGCATTTTGCATGGTTTGCATCCAGCATGGTTCATGGATTGTGATAGACCCAGTTCCTTTATTGAAATAGTGATTCTCATGCTTGGTTCTTAGGAAAACTGTACTTTAACATGCATTTTAGGAATAATGGGTTTGTATTTTTTCTGGAGGAAGCGCTCCGGGCCGCGCTTACAAAAGATAGACAGGGAAGGGTAAAATGAATTCATGGGTGGTGGAGGGGGGAGGGTTCAAGCACTTGAGTCAAGTAATGAGAGTAAGGTATTTAAATTCAGGTACAGCACATGCCCCCTAGCACCTAATTAGTCAGCTGGTCTGATGAAACCGGTAGGGCGGAGCCTAAGGAGACAGTGTTGAACCAAGATATTTGGAAAGTGTGTGCAGCAGTGGCCGGGATCGCTTCTGAAGGATGGTGATTGTATGCTGCTACACTATTATCCTGTGCTTCATGCTGGGATTATTTTAATGGGACTGTTATATTAAACGTGGTTTTATACAAGAACAGGTGTTTGTGTAGTCGGCAAATCAGAGTGGATATCTGCTAAGGGGTTGCTGAGTCTGCAGAGCTGAGGTTAATGTCAAAGCAACAACAACAACAAATAACATTTGTAAAACACTTTTCTCCCGTAGGACTCAAAGTGCATAAGCATGGCTCAGACCATCGTGGTACAGAGGAAATGCCAGGCTAAACAGGTGGCTTTTCAGTCTGGATTTGAATAGCTCCAGGGATGGTGCTGTCTTTACTGGGTGTGGCAGGGAGTTCCAAAGAGTAGGGGCAGCATGACAGAAGGCTCTGTCTCCAGATTTTTTGAGGTGCACTCTGGGAGTGACCAAGTTTATAGAACTTGCTGATCTGAGGTTGTGAGAGGCGTGGTGCAGCTTCAGCAAGTCCTTCATGTATCCAGGGCCCAGATTGTGCAGGGATTTGAATGTCAGCAGTCCAATCTTGAAGAGTATTCTCCATTCTACTGGTAGCCAGTGCAGTGAGCGAAGGATCGGTGTAATATGACAGTGGCGAGGCTGGTTTGTTAGCAATCTGGCAGCAGAATTCTGCACTAATTGCAGGCGACGCAGGTCCTTTTTGGGGAGGCCAGCATAAAGGGCATTGCCGTAATCCAGCCGTGATGTGATAAAGGCATGAACTAGGGTTGGAAGATCCTCTGGGGGTATCAGATGTTTAATCTTTGCAATGTTCTTCAGATGAAAGTAGGAAGATTTAACTACAGATGAAATTTGGTTTTCTGAAACTTAATTCCCCAGCGACACCATTATATGTAATTGCACAAGCCAAAATCCGGTAAGCTGGGGATATAGGGGGGAGTGTGACCCCTGACACCCTGGTGACGGGCAATACCTTGGTGGCTGTGGGCTGCATGTTTAGGGGCTACATGTTAACGGTGTTTGTAATGATGTATACAGTCTATGCTATGTTTGTTTATTTGTAATGTTCATGCAGGTGTTATGTGATCTGAGAAGTAGATGGTGTATTACAAAGGCTGCTACACTGAGACACTGAGTGCTAGTGGATTTTCTGTGATTTATTAAAATGTAAGAGGCGTCACGTTCATTTTTGCCCAGCACTCTATGTTGGCGAAAACAGCAGCAGCAAAGGATTGTGGGAACCGTGCACTTGCTGGAATCTGATCCTTCTAACCCATCCATCCACATTCTGGGAGCCCGCACCACGTGCCTCAGATTATCAGCGGGAATGGCAGCCTGAGACCAGGAAGTATGGCGCTCGCCTTCTTGTGCCAAGTGCAATGCCACGTATGTCTGGAGCCAGGCAGGGGATGGCAGCGCTGTAAGGAGCTTACAGAACTTACTTGGAACAGAAGGACCTCCAGGCAAAAGGCAGCCCGTGCCAATGCTCATCAAAGCAGGGCCGGCATGCCAGGACAGCCAGATCTCGCCCCGTTTACCCATCATGCACCACTGTCCTGCTCAGGGATTCTAAGAATTCCCAGTCACTGTTTAAAGGCACAAGCTGCCTAGCAGCACTGATACTGAACCGCCTACTGGCTCCTGTGATGGCTTCCAGCTGCAATATTCCCACCTACCTACAGGGAGAGCTCATTCTCCTGTACTTTTCATATAGTGTTACAATGTAAAGAATATAGCAAGAGAATTGGAAAGAACATTTGCTTCTTAAAGGACCGCTACTTTGAAAATTGTAAAATTTTAAATAAGTATCAAGAAAAAGTTTGTGAACCCTTTGGATTTATAAGTCTCAATAATATACAATCGCAGTCTGCCTAAACTAATACCACACAAATAATTAAATTACGCACTTGATGGCGGGGAAGACAAAGAAGAGGACGCGTTGCCTGGGCCTACTGTCAGTAGGCCGAAAATGACGCTAAGCCGTGGCGGGGGACCGGAGGACACTCGATAAGCTGCGAGGGCACAGGGTGGCTGCAGGGGGCTTGGGGAAGCCCCAGGTAAGTAAAACTTTTTTTTTGTTCAGGGTTAAGGTTCACTTTAAGTTCTCCTGCAAAATATCTTGATAAACTTTGGGATTCATTTTTCCTTCGATGATGACAATCTGTCTAGGCCAGTGATGGCGAACCTTTCAGAGGCCGAGTGCCCATACTGCGACCCAAAATCGACTTATTTATCACTGTCTCCCAAGGTGGGTGGGGGGGGGGGGGGGGGATAGGGGCGCCAAAAAATGGGAGTGGTCATGGCATTGTATGGGGCGGAGCTGACGTAATGATGTAACAGCGAGGCATAATAAAGCAGTGTTTCCGCCATGAAGTGGTGAAACTAGGATTCGCATCATGGGTGTGCAGAAACTGTGATGCTATTTATTAGTATACCCGCCGTAACCCCAGAGCAGCAAATATAGCCAACTATGACCATTATATAATAAATGCAGCAACAGTTACCCCAGACACCAGAAAATAAACGCAATGTGGGCAACATGTCAGCAGAAAATAACACAGTGGGCAACATTTCACCAGGGAATAAACGCAGTGGGCAGCATGTCAGCAGAAAATAAATGCAGTGGGCAACATTTCACCAGAAAATAAACGCAGTGGGCAACATTTCACCAGAAAATAAACGCAGTGGGCAACATTTCAGCAGAAAATATATGCAGTGGGCAACATTTCAGCAGAAAATTAATGCAGTGGGCAACATTTCAGCAGAAAATAAATGCAGTGGGCAACATTTCACCAGAAAATAGATGCAGTGGGCAACATTTCACCAGAAAATAAACGCAGTGGGCAACATTTCAGCAGAAAATAACACAATGTGGGCAACATTTCACCTGCAAAAAAAGGAATTTACTCACCTGAAAGAAGTCTCCTGTCCCGGCCGGCCTCTGGTGCACAGTTCCCCGGACGATCCTCCTGCAATCTCCCGTGCTGGAATGGAATAGCAGGGCTACGGGAAGATGGTGCCCGAAGCCCTGTACTGGAGACACAAATAGTCTCCAGTACAGGGCTTCAGACGCCATCTTCCCGTAGCCCTGCTCTGCCTGCAGAAGACTATGCAGGCTGGAGCGGGGCTGCGGGCTATAAACTGGTGCGGCATCTAGTAGACGCCGCGGGAAGTTCATGCAATGGACAGGACATAGCGCAGCAGCGATGGCATGCCAGCAGATTCGGCTGCGCGTGCCGGGTCTGGCACGCGTGCCATAGGTTCGCCATCGCTGGTCTAGGCCCTGACGCAGCAAAGCAGCCCATAACCATGATGCCCCCACCACCATACTCAGGGCCGGATTACCGACCAGGCAACAAAAGCAGTCGCTTGGGGCCCCATTCAGAGTCAAAGGGGCCCCATCAGCACATAAACCAGCCCTCGCCATCCTGTCAGCGGTGGCTGGATGGTATAATGGTTAAAGGGACTCTGAGCAGTGTAGTAACTATGGAAAGATGCATATCATTTTAAAGCTCTCTTTCTCCTCTTTCCAATGATATATAAACGGTCACCCTTGGCCTTTTAGTTTTCGCTATTTTCGCGATCGAAATCCCTTACAGGACGACTTTTCTCTAAAGTCAGCAGCTCGATTCAGCACAATGCAATGAAATATAAGGAACCCAGGGGGATATAATTACAAACATTATGCTGGTAGGTGTGAGGATGTAATTAATTAGTTGTGGGTATGCTTAAAGGCATACCCACCGGCACTGCTCGGAGTCCCTTTAAGGGCTCTGCCTCTGACACAGGAGACCAGGGTTCGAATCTCGGCTCTGCCTGTTCAGTAAGCCAGCCCCTATTCAGTAGGAGACCTTAGGCAAGTCTCTCTAACACTGCTACTGCCTATAGGGTGCGTCCTAGTGGCTGCAGCTCTGGCGCTTTGAGTCCGCCAGGAGAAAAGCGCGATCTAAATGTTATTTGTCTTGTCTTGTCAAATGATGCCATGCGCTGCTGATTGTCTTCAGAGCCAGGCTCTCCTCTCCTCCTAGGTCCCCCTCCTGCTACTGTGCACTCTGCCACTGCCCACTCTGCCCTCCCTTCCCACAGAGAACCACAGCTGCAGCAAGAATGATAGCAGCAGATGGCAAACGCTAACTCACTTATCTATGATCCAAGCGATAGAGATCCCGTCATCTGAAACCCATCTGTCTCTTCCACAGTGCAGCCACTCACTCTGAACTTCCTGATTCTCAGATCAGACAGGAAGTAGGAAGTAGTAATAGTAGTAGTAACAGAGCGACAGCACGCTAGAGGAGACAGATGGGCTCCGGATGATGGGACCTCTATTGCTTGGATCGCAATAGGTGAATGTGAGTCATCTAGTGCTGTCATTCTCCCCCGCTGCGGCTGCCTTCTCTGCTTTATTCACTGGGATGGAGGCTGCATGGTGGCTGTCTAGTTTGGGAGGAAATCGGTTGTTCGGTGGTGGGGGTGGTTATGTAATTCTGTCTGGGGAACGGCTTCCGGTTTGGCGGTGTCCAGAGCTTTCTGCTATTGCCAGGCTGGAGATGCAGGGGGAAAGTGCTGCTGCTGTGATATCTGGCGCCCTCTTCACAGGGGTGCCCCAGCCCCTGAGTGCAAATGTCCCAGCCATTCATCTCTCACTCTGCATTTTGCTGCTGCTATTCCCTGCATTGTACACCCACAGAGGAAAGCCCATAGCAACCAGTAGCTCGGCTGCCCCGGTGTGTGCGGCATGTTGCTGTGCAGCTGCATCTTCTGATTCTAATACAACATGATGGGGGCCCAAATCGGTTACTTTGCTTAGGGCCCCATTTAGTCTTAATCCGGCTCTGACCATACTTCACAGTTGCTATGAGTTTTTTTATGTTGGTGTGCTTTTCAAGCAGACGGTGATTGTCTATTGTTGTGACGTAGATGATCACATTACATTCTCTGACCAATTTGTGCAGAAATCCTTACAATTCCAAAGGGTTCACATACTTTTTCTTGCTACTGTACACAGGGCCGGGCCGAGGCATAGGCTAGAGAGGCTCCAGCCTCAGGGCGCAGTGTAGGAGGGGGCGCACAATTCATTCAGCTGTCATTCCTAATTGTGTATGAAGCAGAAAGAAATAACAAAAGGGGATACATAGCAGTGACTGCAAGCCAGATAACTAGATATTAAGGTGTTGGGGAGGTTGTGGGCCCTGTGGCCCTCTTAGTCTAATAGCAATCAGTGTGTGACAGCTGGGGTGGGAGGGATGGAGGGGCGCACTTTGGTGTCTCAGCCTTGGGTGCTGGAGGACCTTGTCCCTGCTCTGACTGTACATATGTATAAAATGAAAATTTGTCCCACATAAAAATGCACTTTTAATTCATTTTCTTCTATGTTACTGTCACTCACAGTAAGCATTTAAAACCTGACAGATCTGACATATTTTGGACTGATCTATTTCCTCACTGGGCATTCTCAGTATCTCCTTTATTTTTTCCAAAAGCACTCCCTGGAAAGGATCTATGCTAAGATGCCGACCAGCAGACCCTTGCTTGCACACTATTGTGGCAGTTGGACGGAGCAACTGCTATTCAGAAAGTGCTTTAACAGTGGAACGTTGCGTTTGATGCGACGTTTATTTTGTACTACGTTATGTGTCTCTTTGTGCACCGATTTCGTCGCATACTGATGGAACGAAAGTGGCGCATGCCTTACATTTGAAAAAAAAAAATTACTGAGCATGTGCAACACACATAACGCAGCAAATGTATTGCTAAACACACAGCATGCAGCACTCTCTAAAAATTGCTACACGTTACACACAACGCAATGTGTGCACTGTGAATGTCGCACAAAATTTGTATTGTGTTACAATTTTTTATAACGTGCGACTTTAACGTCGCACTGTGAAAGAGGCCTAAAATATACAGCAAACCCTGAGAATCCCCTATGAGGAGATGGACTATTTGAAAACCTGTAAGTTCTGTCAGATTTTTACAATTTATCATAAGTGACAGCAGCTTAGGAAAAAAGTAATTTACAGTGCATTTTTCTCTGGGATAAAATATACATTGTATAAATATACTAGTAGACCTAAGCCCATTTCAAAACGGGCTCTAGGTCTGTGTTGAATCCCCTTTCCTTCCTTCCCTCTCACTCTCCCCGTGACCTCCAGAGTCACCGCGCATGCGCGCGCCCGCCGGGGCGCACCCCCGTCGCTCGCACATGCCGCACACCCGATGCACGCACGCCACCCTTCCTCCCTCATTTCTCCTCAGTCTCTGCGTCCCTCCCTGCACATGCGCAGTAGCGCAAAAGATGGGACGCACACACCCACAAACAGGAAGTGCAGGGATGGGACGCAGAGACAGTTAGGTTTTATTATAGAGGATATTTGAAAGTTTGCCATTATTTTGAGATTGTGGTCCTAAACTAAATATTTTGTAGAGATCACCTGCCAGGACTAAAGATGTCGCCACGTGACAATGTCAACTGAGATACGATTTATTACAGCAGAAACGTTTGTGATCAGATTGGAATGCTTGCAATGCAGGGTCGGGTTGCAGTCTGCATAATAAACACATAGCAGTGGGTAAATGTAATTTGATTTTGTGGCTGACAATCCCTCTTCAAAGGACAACTGAAGCGAGAGGGATATGGAGGCTACAATGTTTATTTCCTTTTAGGCAATACCAGTTGCCTGGCTGCCCTGCTGATCCTCTGCCTCTAATACATTTAGCCATAGCCCCTGAACAAGCATGCAGCAGATCAGGTATTTCTGACATTATTGTTAGATTAGCTGCATGCTTGTTTCTGGTGTTATTCACACACTGCTGCAGCCAAATAGATCAGCGGGGCTGCCAGGCAACTGGTATTGTTTAAAAGGAAATAAATATGGCAGCCTCCATATTCTTCTCACTTCAGTTATCCTTTAAAACTTTGTCAGGAGTTGTGAGCTGGATATTAAGGGCTTCTTCCCTTCAGCCATTGTGGGGGCCTGTGTCTCCTCACATGCTTTATACAAGCCAGCAATGGAGCAGAAGTTGAGAATGATGCATCGTGGAGGTGTCCTAATAAGAGGGGAGGGGGACCAATTAAGTGTTTATTGTGTGCCACTCGCACCCCGCACTGCGACACACAAAACAAATTTGCGGCCTCCTCTGGGGTCTCCGGCTTTGATTGAATAGGAGCATTTGTACTCTGCGAAGCTGCGTCTCTCTCGTACGTCGCTGGGAAAGTGTTATTTTTCCGTGCTGTGGGGAGGCAAGCGATCTGTCAAACTGTGTGACTTTTCCATAGCCGCAGATAAAAATTCCTCGCTTTTCTCTCGGGACTCCCCATAGAGCGCTGAAATAAATCACAAGTTTCTGCCTGCTTTCACAAAGTTGTACGCTGGCTGATCTGGTGATAATGCCATCATCTCTACATAGGTGTGTGAGGTCACAGGATGCTGTCTCCATCATCTCTCCATAGGTGTGTGAGGTCACAGGAAGCTGTCTCCATCATCTTTCCATATAGGTGTGTGAGGTCACAGGATGCTGTCTCCATCATCTCTCCATACAGGTGTGTGAGGTCACAGGATGCTGTAGCCATCATCTCTCCATAGGTGTGTGAGGTCACAGGATGCTGTCTCCATCATCTTTCCATACAGGTGTGTGAGGTCACAGGATGCTGTAGCCATCATCTTTCCATACAGGTGTGTGAGGTCACAGGATGCTGTCGCCATCATCTTTCCATACAGGTGTGTGAGGTCACAGGATGCTGTCGCCATCATCTTTCCATACTGGTGTGTGAGGTCACAGGATGCTGTCGCCATCATCTCTCAGTATTCCTCGAAGGCCTGTTTTTGACGGTGCGGGTACGCCGCACCACCCATTTGCAGTGTGAAACCGGCCTTCATTTTACAATTTTTGTGATAGTTAGTGGTGCTTTAAACCCAATTTAGAAGATTCAGGACTCCTGGAAAGTACTATTTAAGATCACTCTTATGGCGCCCATACATGGTACAATTTTTCATTTTTTTTTATTAGATAAATTAATTTGATTGTCCCGTTAGATCGAAAAAAATCGCATATTTGTTTTCGAGGTACCATACATAAACATTGGATTAGGCTGAAACTCCGGGAAAAATGATCGAATATGCCGAAAAATCAAATTGAGAAAAATAAAGCATTCGATTTAATGGATTATTTAATCGGAAGTGCTGTTTTTTTTTTTTTTTAACCAGAATCTCTTTTTTTCAGCTCCAGCTGTATTTTACCTCAGCTAGTTAAAGGGATACTGTAGGGGGGTCAGGGGAAAATGAGTTGAACTTACCCGGGGCTTCTAACGGTCCCCCGCAGACATCCTGTGTTGGCGCAGCCACTTCCCGATGCTCCGGCCCCGCCTCCAGTTCACTTCTGGAATTTCAGACTTTAAAGTCTGAAAACCACTGCACCTGCGTTGCCGTGTCCTCAATCCCACTGATGTCATCAAGAGCGCACAGCGCAGGCCCAGTATGGTCTGTGTCTGCGCAGTACACTCCTGGTGACATCAGCGGGAGCGAGGACACAGGCGTGCAGGCGCAGTGGTTTTCTGACTTTAAAGTCAGAAATTCCAGAAGTGAACTGGAGGCGGGGCCGGAGCATCGGTGAGTGGCTGCGCCAACACAGGATGTCTGTGGGGGACCATTAGAAGCCCCGGGTAAGTTCAGCTCATTTTCCCCCGACCCCCTACAGTATCTCTTTAATACAGACATCAGTTGCAGCTCAAAGCGTCTATTGAGCTGTATTTTGACTCTGAGTGGTTCAATCTATTTATTGTGAAGTTAATATTACCTCAGATCAACTAGATAGGTGTATTTTACCTCACAGTGAGCGATTACAAATGGCTCTATTAACTAACAGGAAGAAGGCCAAAATTGCATTTGCATTGTACCTGTGGACTCTCCTTGCTGAGGACAAACTTACTTTATTAAAAAAAATATATAATTATAATAAAATAATAATCATACACATACTTCAATATTTAATCTTTAATCTTGTTATGAAGACAATGCAAATAAAGATTACAGTAATTGAAACAATTCTTACAATTAGGATCTAAAAGATCTTTTTATACAATTTAACATACATGATACAATTACAACACACAATCATCAAAATTTTTCCAGCATGTCGCGATCAGATTTTTCTCGAAAAAAAAGTGATAATCGTTGGAATTTCTTAATTGAAAACAAAAAAGATTATTTTCGACTTTCATTCGATTTGATCGAATTCTTAACGATCGACTGCTATTTTCCTTCCTACCTGAACTGCAAACCGAAGTGATATTGGTCATTTATTGTTGATTGCGCGTACTGGAACTTACTTGATTCAATAAAATTATTATTATATAGCGCCGACATCTTCCGCAGCGCTGTACAGACTATATTGTCTCGTCACATAACTGTCCCTCAGAGGAGCTCACAATCTAGTCCCTACCATAGTCATAAGTCTATGTATGTATTGTGTAGTGCATGTATCATAATCTAAGGCCATTTTAGGGGAAGCCAATTTAATTATCTTTATGTTTTTGGGATGTGGAAGGAAACCAGAGTGCATGGAGGAAACCCACACAGACACGGGGAGAACATACATACTTCTTGCAGATAGTGCCCTGGCTGGCATCCGAACCAGAGACCCAGCGCTGCAAGGCGAGGGTGCTAACCACATACACCACCGTGGATCGATTGGTCGATCAGGCAGCCAAATCGCAAGATCAGGGCCGGTTCTCTCATGAAGCAAGGTGAAACATTTGCATCAGGCCTTGAGATTACAGGGGCAGCATGTCTGTACTGTGTTTACACTAACAACATGCAGTCAGAGTAGGAGGAGAAGTGAGAGGAGAGCGAGGTGAAGAGGTCATCATTGGAGAAAAGCAGCTTGTTGTGCTGTGTGAGGAGTCTGACAGTGAGTGAGGAGGGGGGAGGCAGTAGAGCAGCAGTGTTTCATGTGACTTGCACAGCAAAAGAAAGGAGGTGGCACTGCTGTCCTGACTGAGGAGGGGGCGCATCCTCACAAGTTTGCCTCGCAAGATGTATATATGGCCACTTTTACAGATACCAATACTTCTCTTCAAAGGTTTATTTTCACTTGAGCTTTGCTTTACAGCAGGCGTTTCAGCAGCGAGGGCTCCATTTGACAGGAGACAGGTGACATTTGGAGCGCTCTGCTTACTAAGCTATCAGATGGCATATTAAGATTCGTGCTTGGAGACGGGCTTTCAGAAGCAGCGCTGAGAATGTGAGTTTGCAGAAGGCGCATTAGCACGCCTTGGCTTCCGCTGTCACGCAGCTGATACGGGTGCATGTTTGTGTACGTGCGCTATGTGTAGTGTGGCGGCAGCTCACAGGCCTGCCAAATACCTCAATTCTGCTGCCATCTGCTGCTACGGGAGGGAACACCTGTCAGGGACAGCTGCTGGACGCGCGGCGTAGGTAAGAGGCGAATCACTTCCACTCTGGAGTTGGCCCCTTTCAGGTAACACATGGATCGCGCTGGGGATTGCCAAATGTTTTCCTGCACGTTTCTTTTCATCAAGCGCAACGCTCGATCTCGCTGTGTACGGATCAGTGACTGGCTCGCCAAACACAAGACCTCTCCTCCAGCTGTAATGGTCTGCTTCTACACTTATAAACTGGCTGACCAGTCTGGAGCGGATGTATGTCCCATTTTTAATAGGAATTCAATACTTCTGAGGATAAAAGATAATTTTATGCAGACTACACAGTCATGTCACTGACTGTCTTCAGAGGAGCTCACATTCTAATCCTATCATAGTCATTGTCTAATGTCCCTACCATAGTATTAGTATGTATTTATACAGTATAGCTCTGACATCTTCTGCAGCACTTTACAGAGAACGCAGTCATGTCACTGACTGTCCTCAGAGGAGTTTCCTAGTACTAAACTGTAGTGCATCAACCGAGATAGTCCTTAACAGACGCCTTTACGAAGTGTCATCTAGTGTGCGCACCTCCGCCTGCGCAGTCCACTCCGGCCCATGTGGCGGTGATTGACAGCGCCGCTTGCGCAGGCGCAGTACACAGCGACCTGGTGGTCGCTCTGACGTCATCGCCAGGGACCGGGCCGGAGCTCCGGCGAACGGCTGCGCTCAGAGGTGCGGCGAGGGAGGTCCTGGGAGCTTGGGGCTGGAGGAAGCCCCCGGTAAGTAGCCTTTATTTTCTTTTGATAGCCCGGATAACTCCTTTAAAGGCTCATACACACATGCAACTTTTCCACATGACCAACCTGACAACATTACCGATCACACAACCAAGTGATTGCTCGACTTTTATTTGGCACGATAAGGCCACATTCAAAACAAGTACAAGTCGTTCAGACGACTTGTACACACGCGGCCAACTGCACGATATCAGCCCAAGAGTCTTGTGAGTTTATCCTCCGGTTGGATCGGGCAAAACACCTGTTATCAGTTGCACGTCTAGTCTTTTGTCAGGCATACACTCGTCCAACTATCGGCCAACAGACCAGGTTTGGACGATAGTTGGGCGGAAAAGTTGCATGTGTGTAGGAGCCTTTAGACTGATTGCAGGGCTCACAGCATTTTGAGATTCTCCAAAAAATAAATCGTCACACATGTAATGTATTTCAATGGCATTGCATTTTTGTGCGTTCATATGCGGTTTGCATATTGCCATTTTTCTGCATTTTTTATTGGGATGGCGGTTCTGCTCTTTTTCGTGGGGCGATGTGTGATTCGCGTTACAACGCAAGTCATTGGGACAGAGCTGGGACAAGGTCCTCCAGCACCCAAGGCTGAGACACCAAAGTGCGCCCCCCATCCCTCCCACCCCAGCACATCGTTTGATATTAGACTAAGAGGCGCCCCAGGGCCCCCAACACCTTAAAGGGAAGGTTCACGCTGCACATAAAAAAAACTGCACTCACCTGGGGCTTCTTCCAGCTCCTGGCAGTCAATCGGTGCCCTCGCGCAGCTCCTCTCCCTCCCGGTGTCCAGCGATGAAGAAGCCGACCTCGCCAGGTCGGCTTCTGTGCGCTGCACGGTGGGGGGGGTCATGTGGTGTAGAGACGTCATCGGGTCTCGCCTGCGCAGTAGAGACCCGATGACGTCACGTACACCACGTGACCCGCACCGTGGAACGCACATGACGCCGACCCGGAAGCCAACCTGGCAAGGTCAGCTTCTTCACCGCTGGACGCCGAGAGGGAGAGGAGCTGCTACAAGGGCACCGATTGACTGCCAAGCTGGAGCTGGAAGAAGCCCCAGGTGAGTGCAGTTTTTTTGTTTTTTTTATGAGCAGCGCGGATCTTCCCTTTAATCTCTAGTTATCTAGCTTGCAGTCACTGCCATGTATCCCCTTTTCTTATTTCTCTCTGCTTCAAACACAATAGGGGAATGATAGCTGTGATAGAGTGAGTTGTGCGCCCCCCTCCTACACTGCGCCCTGAGGCTGGAGCCTCTCTGCCTCGGCCCGGCCCTGTATTGGGAAGGCAAAAAAAAATCCTTTTGCATGAAAAATCATATACGATTTTTAAGATTTTGAACTTAGATACATGTTCATGTAAATTAGCTTCCTTTAGGTTCACAGAAAAATCGCAACACAAACGCATATAAAACCTGTGTAGTCTAGAACCAAAAATAAGGAAAGATCTGCGGGAGCCGCATTAGGCCTCAGCATCATCTGCCTCCCCCCCCCCCTCCTCCTTATTCCCACTTCAGTTAGAAGAAATGACCAGCTCATCATGTCAGCCTGATTCACTGAGCATGGCATCTGGCTGGTGAATCTGTGCCAAGCACTGCTGATCTGAGGCTGGCACAGGACTGCATCAGATGGGATGCCGGGAAATATCGGCTCCAAAGACAACATTCTGCACTATAAAAGGCAAAACGAGGTGAAGGGGAATCTATAGGACAGATGATACTGGCGGGCGCTGCAAGCGGGCATTGACTTGTTAAGGTGTAACTCCGCTCACAGGAGTAGGACAGTGCTGCTTTCTAAACCTTGACGTACAGGTGAAACTCGAAAAATTTGAATATCGCACAAACGTCCATTTATTTCAGTTATTCAACTTAAAAGGAGTAGAAATGGCCTGAACTTGTTCTATAGCGAACAGCTATGGGGAATAACCTCAGGGTCATTTCCTCATACGTCATTTTACACATTACTGCGCAGACGCTTTCCTGGGGGCCACACATCCTAAATCGCGCATAACATCACCGGCTGCAGGGCGCGCTCAAGGATGTGTGGCCGCTGGGAAGGCGTCTGCGCACTAACCCGTAAAATTACGTATGCGGAAATGGCCCCGAAGTCATTCCCCATAGCTGTTCTCTATAGAACAAGTTTGGGCCATCTCTAAAAAGGAGGATCAACCAATTCTAAATAGACTGTATGTATCTTGGATTATTGTGGCTCTGTACAATATACAAGCTGACACATCATTGCATTCCAGTGGTTCTGGAGGTGTGGTTAGCTTACAGGGACAACAAAGGGATGGTTTGCATATTCAGCAGTGAGGCATCATGAGAGACATCTCAGAGCTCACTCCAACCTGAATATTCGTAAATACCTTCTGTTTTATGAAGGCAAACTTTTGTTTTGCTTAAAGGATACCCGAGGTGACATGTGACATGATGAGATAGACATGGGTATGTACAGTGCCTAGCACACAAATAACTATCCTGTGTTCCTTTTTTTTCTTTCTCTGTCTGAAAGAGTTAAATATCTGGTATGTAAGTGGCTGACTCAGTCCTGACTCAGGCAGGAAGTGACTACAGTGTGACCCTCGCTGATAAGAAATTCCAACAATAAAACACTTTCCTAGCAGAAAATGGCTTCTGAGAGCAAGAAAGAGATAAAAAGGTTCAATAGTTCATAGATTTTAGCTCTGGCATACTCCAATAAATGTGTTATTGAACAAAAACAATAAAACAGTTAAAACTTGAAAAGTATATTCAAACATAAAATAAAAAACTGTGGAATATTTTAAAAAGTCATTTTTAGGAGAAGGAAGATAGATACAATTGTTTATTTCATTAGTTTATTTTCGCCTCGGGTTTCCTTTAACATGCTTTTTATTGACAAGGTGTGAAAATATCACCTAGGACAGTGATAGGCAAACTTGGCTCTTCAGCTGTTAAGGAACTACAAGTCCCACAATCAGGGCCGGCGCTACCATTAAGGCAAAGGAGGCAGCTGCCCCAGGGCACCAGGGCTTGTAGGGGCCCCCAGTGGCTACAAGAGGAAAAACAAATTTTCAAATCGACCTTATAGTTCCTAAGAAAATCGATTTTAAAGTTTCAAAGGAAACAAAATACACATTTTAAAACCAGCCGACTTTAATGGTTAATAGCAAATCCACCTTAAATTCCAGAAACCCTAAATTTGCAGGATATGTTAAGGAGATTGGGAATAAGTGGAAAAAACAATTTTTCAAAAAGACCTAATAGTTTTTGAGAAAATCGATTTTAAAGTTTCGAAGGAAAAAAGTATACTTTTAAATGCGGTAAATGTCACTTTCAGTAGCAAATCTAACGGTAGTGTAATTTTACATGCATCAAACGAAAGAGCAATACATTTTCTGACGGGGTTTCCAGGGGGTCTATACGCAGCCGCAGCGCTTTGGCCAGGGATCGCTATACAGCCGCAATATGGCTGTATGAAGATCCCTGGCATTTTTTTTCCTGTTTTCCCAATTTTTTTTTTTTTTTTTATGTTTAGAGTGTGGGAATTTGTTTTTTTTAAATTATGTGGGGTCCCCCCTCCTGAAACTTTTTAACCCCTTGTCCCCCATGCAGGCTGGGGTAGCCAGAATGTGGAGCTCCGACCGATTGGGGCTTCAAACCCTGACTATACCAGCTGCAAAAAAGGTCCCTTAATACCAATTTTTGCTCCGGGGTATCTGTTGGGGGGGCCCCCCAGGTTTATTTTGCCCTGGGGCCCCATTGTTGCTTAAACCGGCCCTGCCCACAATGCATTTGCCTTTATGAATCATGACTGTGGCTATCAGGCTCCTGCAATGCATTGTGGGACTTGTCAGCTGAAGAGCCAAGTTTGCCTATCACTGACCTAGGAGAACTCAGGAGAAACAAATGATTTGCATATGGGCCTGTTTTTTTCCTTTAAAAAGCATCAATAAAAATGTATTGAAACTGAACAGTCAAACTGTTTATTTGGATTTTGAATACAAAAGAAGCCAACGTCCTATTTATAAAGGTGCGATGTGGGATGCCGCTAGCTCCACGCCACAAATCTCTACAACAATAGTATCAAACAATGGGTTTGCCACACGAAAAGAGCAAAACTTAAAAGGGTATGGCAAAAAGTTTGCCTTCTTAAAACAGAATGTATTTGCCATTATCCAGGTTGGAGTGAGCTCTGAGATGTCCCACGATGCATCACTGCTAAATATGCAAATCATCCTTTGTTGTCCCTGTAAGCTAGCCACACCTCCAGATCCACTGGAATGCAATGATGTGTCAGCTTGTTCAATTGTACAGAGCCACAATAATCCAACATGCATACAGACTGTTTTGGACTGGTTGATCCTCATCAGTGCATAGCATGGATTAATGTGGCTCTATGGAGTAGGGCTTGAAACACCCAGAGTTACAGAGTACCCAGCATGCTCATGGTGAACCAGAACTCGTAGGAGTGTGTGAGGGGCTACAATGGACTAAAAAGTCCTCTTACTAAAATGCTATGGAAAACAAGTTTGCCAACTTAAAAAAGAAAGGATTTGCAATTATTCAGGTTGGAGTGAGCATATGATGTCTCCCATGATGCATTGCTGCTGAAGATGCAATTCATCCCTTGTTGTACTTGTACGCTAACCACACCTCCAGAACCGCTGGAATGCAATGATGTGTCAACTTATTAATTGTACAGAGCCACAATAATCCAACATGCATACAGACCCGAATAATCGCAAATACCTTCTCTTTTAAGAAGGCAACCTTTTGTTTTGCTTAGCGTTTTAGTAAGGAGGCTTTTTGGTCCTTTGTAGCCCCCTTTACACACTCCTAGGAGTTCTGGTTCTCCATGAGCTTGCTGGGTACTCTGTAATTATGCATATAAGTAAATCAGTTTCACACTGGTCATCAACAGTGACAAACAATAAATGATCTAAGCATGTACGTTCCCACTGACCCCGGGAACAGAAAGAAACAGCCTATTGAAGACTGAAGCTGCTGAATAATCTATTTTGGTTCCTGGACGTAGAAACTACGTCCAGGAACCATGCGCGCTCCCACGGCCGATTGCACGCGCGCTCCCGGCTCGCGGTTCGTTAGCCAGGCAATCAGTGAATCGGGCTATGGTGCCCGATCACTGATTCCTCTCCCCCGCTGAAAAAGCGACAGCTTCTCTCGGAAGCTGCGCCTTTTCTGGCTGTTCCCTCCCCGATGTGTCACTCTAAGCGTGTGTTACGCTTAGAGTGACGTCATGTAAACAAACTCATGGCCGCCATCTTGTGGCCAAAAAGTAAAACTACAACAAAAAGTTAAAAAAATTAAAATCAGCACACAATTACATTAAAAAACTATGGTTTACATCCCACCCTCCCAAAAATACCCAAATAAAATGTTTAATATATAAAAAAAAAAAAACCATTACAATAAAAAAAAACACATGTAAATATTTACCTAAGGGTCTAAACTTTTTAAATATCAATGTAAAGATGAAATATTTCTATATTTTTTTTATTTTAAACTTGTAAATACGCAAAACGGAAAAAATGCACCTTTATTTCCAAATAAAATATTGTCGCCATACATTGTGATAGGGACATCATTTTAACGGTGTAATAACCGGGACATATGGGCAAATACAATACGTGAGTTTTAATTATGGAGGCATGTATTATTTTAAAACGATAATGGCTGAAAACGGAGAAATAATGGATTTTTTCCGTTTTTTCTTATTCTTCCTGTTAAAATGCATTTACAGTAAAGTGGCTCTTAGCAAAATGTACCCCCCAAAGAAAGCCTAATTGGTGGCGGAAAAAGCAAGCTATAGATCAGTTCATTGTGATAAGTAGTGATAAAGTTATAGGCTAATCAATGGGAGGTGAACATTGCTCAAGTGAAAATGATGGAACGCGAATGGGTTAAAGAGAAATCATAACCAAAAATTGAACTTCATCCCAATCAGTAGCTGATACCCCCTTTCCCATGAGACATCTTTATCTTTTCTCAAACTGATCATCAGAGGGCTCTGTATGGCTAATATTGTGGTGAAACCCCTCCCACAGTGTGATGTCACGACCATGGTCCTGACAGTTTCCTGTCTGTGAACCTCGTTGCATTGTGGGAAATAGCTGTTTCCAACTGCCAAAAAAATCAAGCAGCATCTACTTCCACTGACAACACCTGCCAGCAGTAAAAATGTCACCACGTGATAAATGTCAGTATGTAAATTAGGAAGAGGAAAGATTTTACAATGGGCAAACACAGGCTAAAACATTTATACATAATTATTGTAAAAGTGAAGCACGTTTTTTATTACATTATTTTCACTGGAGTTCCTCTTTAAGCTAGTAGTTGAGAAATTTACCAGCAGCCAGAGGTTTTGATTGGCTCAGTGTGGTCCTTTCTCTGGTGCAGCTGAAATCTGCTCGTTAGGGGAATATTTTACACATAGTAACTCATTACCATCTCATGGGTATAAATCTCCTGTCTGCTGCTATAAGCACGCACGCTACAGCACTGACTTTATAAACATATCGCAAGGTGGCTGGCTGCAGAGCATATGCAGGTTATATATTTACTGGTTGCCAGGGCAACAGGATATAAATCAGATTTGTCTCGAGTGCAGCGTGTCACAGAAGCTAGGAGGCGTAACTATGGAAACACCCAAGTATTTATTTTATTTTGTATTAATGGAAATGTATATCTATTTGTTATATTTTAAACATATGGCTATTTTATGTTTACCATATGGAGCCAGTAAGTGCCTCTCTCCACAAAGAGACGCTGAAAACTATGAAAGATCTTCGCCACATGACCAAGGTCGGACATTGCACACCCCTACACCAACTTTTTGTCCCTGTCGGTGTAATAGGTACTGTCAAATCAAAGATAGCTTTATTGGCATGACCAAGATTCATACAGGCATTGCCAAAGCAGGGGGGGGATGGGGAAAGGGGTACAGTGGGTTAGCAGTTTGTGCTCCTCTCAGTCCCTTATATTAATGTCCCTGGTAGCGTAGTAAGTACTGTCTTGTGATATGGCTGCCAATGCGCTAAGCATTACCGCATGCATTAAAGCAGAAAACAGCTGATTTTACCGAACATTTAGTAAAAATGTCAATTCACTAAGGGCCTGATTCACAAAGCTTTTCTGTTAAATTATCTCATCTTATTTAATAACTCACAATTTATCTCTCCTTAAATGACTTAAAGGGACCCAGAGCAGTAAAAATGAACAAACCGCGCATGCGCAGTATTGTCACGCCAGCCGTCGTGATAACGCGTAGCGGCTGGCGTGAGAATCACGGATAAGGAAGTGTCAGCCCAATACTTGGCCCGGGTGTCGCCGGTGGTGTATTCTGCAGCAAGACCAGGAGAGGAGCCAGGAGGACGCCGGGACACCTCCCGACCAACGGTAGGCTGGAGAAAGCCCCAGGTAAGTACAGATTTTGTTTATTTTTACTGCTGAGGGTCCCTTTAACTCATGATTTACCTCTCCTTATCTAACTTAACCTCCCTGGCGGTAAGCCTGAGCTGAGCTCGGGCTAAGCCGCCGTGGAGGACTTCTCAGGCCCTGGTGGGCCGATTAGCATAATTTTTTTTTGTTACACGCAGCTAGCACTTTGATAGATGCGTGTACAAACTGTTCGCCGCTACACGCCGCTCCACCCCCCCCCCCCCCCGACCCCTTGCGCAGCCCGGCCAATCACCGCCAGGCTGCGCTAAGGGGTGGATCGGGACTCCCTCCCGACGCCATGACGTGGATGACGCCATCCTGATCGTCACCATGGTGACGGGGGAAGCCAAACAGGAAATCCTGTTCTGAACGGGATTTCCTGTTTGCTCTGATCGCCGGAGGTGATCGGAAGGGGAGGGGGGATGCCGCTGCACAGCAGCTATCATGTAGCCAGCACTAGGCTAGCTACATGATTAAAAAAAAAAAAAGTGCTGCGCCGCCCCCCTGGCGATTTTATTGTAACGCCAGGGGGGGTTAAATCATGGTTTAGCACTCCTTATCTAACTTAAATCATGGTTTAGCTCTCCACATCTATTTATCTCATGAATTTTCTCTCCTTATTTGTTTATCTTATGCACTCCTTACAGTTAAAGGATACCACAACTGAACATGTGTGGTTAAAATGAGTGCAGCACTGTATAGGTTGTAATACGCACATACCGACTGTTCCTCCCGCCCCCCTCCGTCTGCCGCCGTTCACACTCTATACACTCCGGTGTGCGGCGACTTGCTTGACCTCTGCCCCGGACATACTGCGCCCTGTGTGCGCAGTATGTCCTTTCCCCTTCACTTCTGGCCGTCGCACAATGCGAGGCTCAGAAGCTGCTGTCCCCTCTGCGCTGCGTGTGTGCTCCATTACACCGAGCGTCACATAATTAGCATGTGACGCTCTGTGTAATGGAGCGCACACGCAGCGCAGAGGGGACAGCAGCTTCTGAGCCTCGCACTGTGCGACGGCCAGAAGTGAAGGGGGAAGGACATACTGCGCACACAGGGCGCAGTATGTCCGGGGCAGAGGTCAAGCAAGTCGCCGCACACCGGAGTGTATAGAGTGTGAACGGCGGCAGACGGAGGGGGCAGGAGGAACAGTCGGTATGTGCGTATTACAACCTATACAGTGCTGCACTCATTTTAACCACACGTGTTCAGTTGTGGTATCCTTTAAGGTGAAAATTAAGTAAACTTTGTGAATCAACCCCTAAGGCTGTTATCGCGTAGAAAACTTAAATTACTGAATAGTAATTTGAATTCGAATAGGCCCGTTCCCACTACGCAAGTTTTATTTTTATGGTGATTTTTCTGACAACCAGCAAATTTTTAAATGACCAGCGATCATTCCCGCAATCTTGCGACATGGGTACAGGCGCACGGTTACACAAATGATGTTTGACGACACGTGGCAATAACGCCTTTCACGGTGGATTGGATCTTTAGAAACCCCAATGACTCACACGCAAAGTACCCCCGTCGTTTTACTTCCTGTTTGCACCCGTCATGTGCCCTCACGTGACATTGCATGTTCCCGCGGGTAGTGCAATGGATTGGGGAACCTCGTTCGTCGAGAGACGTTGCTGTGAGGTTCCATCTTTCAGGTGAGTATTCAACTTGTGGTAAATACCTCAATAAATGTAAATTCACAAAGAGCATGCAGTAACACAAGTGAGATGTTCAGTATTTATCTCCAGCCTGGAGCTGAAGGTGAATAACGACCATTCGGAAAGTAGGGCGGAAACAGAGCAGAGAACAGGTGAAAACTAATTTAACCATTCCGGAAAATAAGAATGGTAATAATAAAAAAACATGTTTCCCTAACTTCGCAGTATTAACCTCCCTGGCGGTAAGCCCGAGCTGAGCTCGGGCTATGCCGTGCAGGAGGATTTCTCAGGCCCTGCTGGGCCGATTTGCACACTTTTTTTTTTTGCAACACGCAGCTAGCACTTTGCTAGCTGCGTGTGCACTCTGATCACCGCCGCTCCGCGCCGATTAGCCGCCGCCACTCGCCGCGCCGGGCCCCCCCGCAGACCCCGTGCGCTGCCTGGCCAATCAGTGGCAGGCAGCGCTGAGGGGTTGATCGGGACTCCCAATGACGGCACGACGTCGATGACGTCATGCTGCCCGTCACCATGGCGACGAGGAAGCCCTCCAGGAAATCCCGTTCTTTGAACGGGATTTCCTGATCGGAGATCGCCGGCGGCGATCGAAGAGGGCCCTGGGCTCGCTACATGATTTTAAAAAAAAAAAAAACTGCTCTGCTGCCCCCTGGCGGTTTTTAATAGACCGCCAGGGGGTTTAATATTTAATGATTACAATTCATTATTAAGACTCTAATGGTTTTGAGCTGATACAAATTTTATTTTAATTTTATGCAGCTTAGATGGACTTGCACTTGTCAGTATAATAAAAAAATGCTGTTTGTGGCTGGTTTCACAGTGGGACGTTAAAGTCCCACGTTACAGCAGCCTTAATCACAGCACTGTAAAATCAATGTGCTGTTCACAGTGCCCACGTTGCGTTAGGGTATAACGCTGCACATTAAATGAAAGTGCAGCATGCTGTACGTTATACCCCTATAGAGCTGCGTTAGATTCTTTGCACATGCTCAGTGACTAGCCACATGGCTAATAAATATTCACTGCACTGTGGTGACTCCTGGTGGGACTCTAGTGTTGTCCGGATCATGAACTAATCGTTCATTTGATCCGGATCTTTTTTGTGAGTCGAATCATCCGGATCATCACAATGAAAGATTCGGTATACAGTGGATGTCTGTCTGGAAGAAACAGGAACATACAGAATGTACAGTGCAGGGAAAGTCCTGTCCTGCTAGTCATTTCACCCAGTCTGCTTCCCTAGTAAAATGATTCAAATGATTCGGTTCAAAGATCCGGATCTTTTCAATGATCCGATTTGAATGATCCCAATCCTTAAAAAGATCCGGACTTCCCATCACTATCCTGGAGCGGCTGCTTTGAGAGCCGCATAACGCAGCTCAATCTGACGTCCAACTTCAACACCACCACGCGTTGCGTTAGGGGCACGTAATGCGACCATAACGTCCCCTAAAACGCAACGTCTTGGTGGGAAAGAGGCCTGTGTCACATCTTTCATCCATTTTCCATGTGCTGTAATAATGCATCAAATACCAAATGGAATACCTCATGATGTAAAATCTTGAATTGTCATGCAGTTTTTCAGTGAATTAACATAGTATTACTGCATGTGGGAAAATCTTAGTGAATTTGAATACCGAAAACATCGAATGTGGTATTTCACCGACCCTTTATTTTTTACCGAATGTGTCTCAGTGAATTGCAGCCATAGTGGGTAAAACTTTTTTGATGTGTAGTGGGCAATGTCTTTGGTGGTATACAGTTTTGCTTCGCTTTTAATGTTCCTGGCAGTATACTGTCTAACTGTCTAACCTACCTGCCCTGGTTCATGCATTTGTATCCTCCCGCCTAGACTACTGCAACGCCCTGTTCATCGGATTTACAGATAAGGTTCTGCGCCCCTTACAGCTAGTACAGAATGCTGCAGCCAGACTCCTAGCCAATGCCCCCCGCAGCTCACACACCACCCCAGCACTGCAAACTCTTCACTGGCTGCCAGTAAAATGGAGAATCAATTTTAAGATCTGCCTGCTGACATTCAAGGCTTTACACCACATGGGACCCAAATACATAGCAGATCTATTGGAACTTTATGCCCCTCCACGCAGCCTCCGCTCTGCCAACAAGATGAAGCTGGTTATTCCCAGGATACACTTAACATTTGGTGCTCGGGCCATTTCCTACGCAGCCCCTACTCTATGGAACTCACTTCCACAATCAGTACGAGAGGCTCCTTCCCTGGACAGCTTTAAAAAAAGGCTAAAAACTCACCTCTTTTCCCTAGCCTTTGAGACTGCATAATGCAGGGTCACAGCGCTTTGAGTCCCCAGGGAGAAAAGCACTATATAAATATTATTGTTATTGTTAACGTCTCTGGGGTTCGGAACAGGTAAATTGGGCGCTTTGGGCACCGCCGTAGGCCGCAATGCAATGCGCTATGGCAGTGCCGAGTGTATAGTATGGCCGAACCTAATGGGGCTCGGCTACAGTATAACAGAGCGCCTTTCAACAATCAGGAATGGGAACTCCACTATAAAGTAGCCAAACGCCAGGGGTTGGTTTGGTTTAGCTACAGTGGGTGCCTTATCGGAAATGGCCACTGAGCTGCAGCAATTCAGGGATTGGGTGCTGAGCTATACTATAGCCAAGCACTGGGGCTTAGTTTAGGCGTCAGGATTCAGCTACAGCGGGAGCATAGCTACCGGGTTTCCCCTAAAGTAAGACATCACCTGAGAATAAGCCCTAGCAGGAATTCCTAGCATGCTTGAAATATAATCCCTCCCCTGAATGTAAGCCTTAGCAGCAGCCCACATAACAAAAGCAACAGCAAGTCAGACTCAATACAAAGCCTGGATACAGGAGAGCAGCAGTATAATGTGAGTTCTACATGTGTCAGGCAATTTGTGTATTTGTTGGAGCCAGCGCTCCTGATCTGTTGTGATAAGCATCAGCAAAGCTTCATCTCTTCACCTGACACACAGCTTATCCTATCATAGCTCTGGGGAGCCTGACAGAGTTCTCTGCCTGCAAGAAATTGACTCTTACCCACATGATCAGCAGAATCAATTTCTTGTAAGTGAGAGCCAATATCTACAAACCACAAGCTCTGTGTATGCTGCTTGTGTTTCAGCATGGCATGCAGTATATACACATTTTGTATAGGAAAACTACCAGTGTTTCACCCAAAAATAAGACAGCCTCTGAAAATAAGCCCTAGCACATTTTTGGAGTAAAAATTAATATAAGACAGTGTCTTATTTTCAGGGAAACACGGGTAGCAGCGGGCACTTGGCTATGTCGGTTTCACATGCTGCCTTTTGATTCTACATAGAGTAACCAAGCTGAGATTTGCCATTTATGAATGGCGCAGAATTGCCCGTCCAGCATTCCTCTTACTAAGGTTCAGCTGGCATCCGGTACCGAAGCAGTTAACACCGCGACGCCTTATGGCTTTTATAACCTCACTGTCTATGCATTATTATATCTGAGGAGGCTAAATGGGTCATCTGAGGCTGCAGTCAGTGTGCGGTGAGAGCTGAATGGTGAGCCGGGCAGAAATGAGTACAAAGCCATCTGTCTAGAAATCTGTTAGGTATAACAGGCATAGCCCCAAACAGCCCACGGGGGCCTCAGATCCTAACGCCACATGCAGCCTTCATAGCAAGGCCCGGGTTCTGCTTGTCGGAGATAACAGGGAGGCCTGCAGCAAATAGATGGACCATCCACCTCATCTCCTTAAAAAAAAGACAATTAACTAATAATTAAATAGAGAAGCAGTCACGTATTAGCGCTTTTGCTTTCTTTTTTTTTTGCGCACATGTTATACATCCACACGTAGGGTAATTTTTGTAAACTTTTCAGTTAAATTTCCTAATGTCTGTTATTGAAAATGATCAGATTCCCATCGTACAAAATAACACAAAAATATGGCGAGCCAGCCAGAAGCAACTGAAAAATTTAAATCTGTTTTTAAGGTGGCCACACACAATACATTAAACAGATTCAGTTTTATAGCAATTAGATAAAAACGATCATTGTACAGAAAAATTGAAAGGTTATTATTAGAGCGAGAAATCTGATATATATATATATATATATATATATATGTTGAGGTCCTAGCGCCCACACTCACTGGTCGCCGGCTGATCGGAGGACTGACGTTGGGCTGGCTGCTGGCAGTTAGGCAGCGGGGATGCCTGGGGAGGGCAGCTGGCGGTGGAGGAGGGGGCGTCCGCCCCATTTTGCCCAATGTGTGGACGTTCATGATCGTCTGTATTATTAAGTACCCTATGTTTGTTTCTTACTTTGTAAAGTGCCACAGTATGTGTTGGCGCTTTATCCTACCTAATAAAAGCTAAGTGTCGCTGCGTCCAGCAGTTTTGTCCGTGTCCCAGGATTTTTGTTACTGCGCATGTGCGCAGTTACGGACAGCTGGGAGCTGGACGGGCGAGCGAGGTGGACAAGGGCGAGCGAGGTGGGCGGGTGTGCGCAGCGGTTGTGTGCGCGCGCATGCGCACTGGAGGCGGTGGCCGTAGACCTAGAGCCCGTTTTTTAATTGGGCTGGGTCTACTAGTAAATCAATAATAATAATAATGTTCATACACAACAAAATGGTCAATCTACAGGTGAAACTCGAAAAATTAGAATTAATTTATTTCAGTAATATTCAACTTAAAAGGTGAAACTAATATACGAAAATACACATTACGTGCAAAGCGAGATATTTCAAGCCTTTGTTTTAATTTTTGATGATTATGGCTTACAGCTTATGAGAACCCCAAAATCAAAATCTCAGACAGGATATTGTTCAATATTCTAGGCTCAAAGTTTCAGACTCTAATCAACTAAATATTCCAAAACACCTGAAAAGGCTTCCTATTTCATATATTAGTTTCACCTTTTAAGTTGAATTACTAAAATAAATGGACTTTTGCACAATATTCTAATTTTTTTGAGTTTTACATGTACATCAATTTTGAGCTACATTTTATTTTACTTTTCTGCTCAGTGATACAATCACATTTGACATAAAATGATCACACCTAATCTGTTGTTTTTAAGTATCTTAGAGTTCTGAGAAGTTTTATTGAATTAAACAAAAGGTTGCACCTTAAGTGTGGGTGGCCAGCATAGCATTTTTGATTTTCAGTTCATTCGATAAAAATAAATATATTTCATTACTCAACAATTGTTTTTATCAGCTCATGAAATGTAACTGAATACCACCTGCATTTGATACTTTTGAGATCTTGTTTCCCTTGCCGTTTATAAAACGCTTGTTTTAGATAAAAATGGGGCATGAGTTAAGAATGTATTGGGGCTCCCATTACAACCAACATAATTAGGCTGCACATCCCCAAAATAGCAAAATTAGGTAGGTATGTCTCCCATGTCTCATCAAAATTAGGCAGTCATGTCCCCCCAAATAAAAAAACTAGGCAGCATGCTCTCCCCCAAACAAGATAATTAAGCAGACGTAACCCTGAACAACAAAATGAGTCTCACGATATAGCTGTGTGCTCGTAACAAACTCTCAAAATATAGCCCTGTTCGTTTTAGCCCCTCCTCTACCCCACCTTTTCCAGTATAGCCAGAAGCCTCCCCACATAGATCTCCCAAGTATCACTTTGTATTGCATCATGCCAAATCCTGTCAGGGCCTTTTTCCACTACATCGCAAAATCGCTAGTGATTTTTAAATCGCTAGGGTTGCTACTATAAATCATGAGAAGTATTTTCCACTATAGTGATTCGGTTTGTCAATCGCAATCGCTTTCTGGAGCAATTTTAAGCGGGATAATGCAGTGCAAATGAAAAATCGCAATCTATAATATATCAGTCGCGCTCCCCTCCTTTCCCTCTTCCCTCTATATCCTGGCTTTCTGCAACTCAAATTGATGCTACATGTACATCCCTTTAGACTCAAAAATCGCTAGTAGAGTGCGCTACCCCTTTAAATGATTCCTTGATTTGATTGAATAAACCAATGGTTTTACACTATCAGAAGCTTCTTAGCCCTAGATCTGTATCAGAACCCTGTTTGCAAGTTGAAGGAGGATACTGTCTGTATACGTTGTGGCTAAAACTGCACACCCATAAAGCCTGGACAGCTGTCTGTGAGTATGGGCAGCGGCAGCAAAGGGTAAACAGTAGTTAGATAGAGGTGGATTGGAGTGAGTATAGACAGATCGCACTATGGTCTTCTCTGTCTCTTTCTTTTGCATGTGTGGAGTCCTGCATTGAATGATCAAGCCCTTTGGAGCATCTGGACATCGGATCCTGTTTGACCGATTATAAGGACTTTTTTTCAGTAGGAACGTTTTGGGACTAATTTCATTAATTAATTTTAAAGGGGTAGCGCACTCTACTAGCAATTTTTGTGAAAAATTGCAATCGCTGGAGTTTGTGATGTGCGATTGCTAGTGGAAAAGGGCCCTTTCTCAGACCGCCGTGTGTGTGTGTGTGTGTGAACGGTCCCTAATACTAAGTGCATTATGTACACAAGACTTGTAGTTGTAGTCTGCACTATTTGTATTCTTTATTTTGTTTTGATAGTTTAGTGGCGCTTTAATTATTTCAGCAAGTAATGTTTGAATATGGTAGTTTTCCTGACCTGTTAATTAGCCCGGGACCATGCTTGAAGCCATGCTAAATGCCATCTTTCTTTTTGTCTTCTGTGTTTCAGGAATTGACCGCTCATGGACACGGGAACATCACAACGGAAATCCGCGAGGAGAAGAACTTTTACTATGCAGAGGATTACCACCAGCAGTACCTGAGCAAGAAGCCCAACGGGTACTGCGGACTGGGCGGCACTGGGGTCACCTGCCCAGTGGGCCTTAAGTAGGCCGTTGTTGGTGCACATCTTGTTTAGCTTCTTCCCAAAGATGTTCAATCTCCGGACATACCACTGTGGCTGCAGAGGGGTGGGAAAAGGAAAATAGTAAACGTGACAAATAAAATAGAATTAAACTGAATGTTAATTACTGTTATTCATCCCGCCAGCTCACCAATTGCAACATGGGGCCTATCTATCATGTGACATTGGATCACCACTCTGTAGTGCACCTCTCACCTTGTTCAATGCAGCCAATCGCAAACAAAACATCAGACTATTTGTAAAAGACTATTTGCCGTTAGTTTAAAAGACCACTGATGTGACAGGTATAGGGATGCTGCCATATTTATTTCCTTTTAACCACTTAAAGTGGATCGGAGATGAACTTTTACTCATTGCATAATTGTGTTCCTTTCCTATTGTTTATTGGGCATTCCTCAAGCCAAATACTGTTTTGTTTTTGTTTTAATACTCTAATTCCCTATAAATTAAACGAGCCACGCCCACAGGTTTTCAGAGAGCCAAGGCACTTTCAGACAGTAGCAAGGGCTCATGGGAGCTCAGTCTGGGCAGGAGGAGGTGGAGGTATTACTAGCCAGAGATTTCAGAGGCAGAGGGGAGGAGGGAGGAGGAGGGGGGATTAGGTTTTTTTGGCCAAGATACAGATAAGCCTGCCTCTGTGTAATATTTACAAACAGAACATGGCTGCTGTCATTGTATCATAGGAAAAAATAATCATATTCTATTAAAGCTGTTTGCAGCTAGATTTGCTGTGTAAACTATCTAAACTTTAGATAAGATGTATAGACAAGTTACTTGTTATAGTTACTTTTTCATCTCAGATCCGCTTTAAGGACAGTGGTGATTGAAATCTACACCCTGTTTTGATCCCCTATGCCCCTGCCAGGGCATAAGTTTCATATCACCGCCGCTCTCGTCACTCCCGCCGATCACGTCTCTTTCTGTCCGATGCAGCTCACTCTCCCTGCCATCTCTATGACAGCAGAGCCCTGTGAGCAGGTCAGGAACCGATTTCATTGGCTCCTGAACCTTTCGATGAATGTAAGCAACTCCCATTGGCTTATATTGATCACACGGTCAGAAAGAAATGAAAGCAGCTCCTGACCGGCTAACAGAGCTCTTCGGTCGTAAGAGACGTCAGAGTAGGTGGCCCGAGTCGATGGATGTGATGCGTGGATGGTGGTTGCAGCGGGTATGTGAGGGGATTCCTCGGTATCCTGCGGTTTATGGTACCGGCAGTCTCTGGTCCTTATGGGGGCAGAGACCGCTGGTACTTAAGTGGTTAAACAATACCAGTTGCCTGGCAGTCCTGCTGAACTCTGGTCCCCTACCTTCCATGTCCCTACCTCTCCCTCTAGATTGTTAGCCTTCATCAAGGTCCTTCTCCTTGTGTCTCCTACATGTTCATGCACCTCCATTACCGTACACCCATCCTATGGATCTGAGTGAACTCAAATTGCCTAATCTCCATGATCTCATCCAGTGACTGACTCAGCATTACCTTATGCTCATACTGTGCTGTGTGATCTGGCTTGCATGTATTCCTGTATTGTCTTATTGCTGTATGTCACCCCTAAATATTGTCTGTAACCTTAAGGCCTTGTTCACATTTGGCAAAGCAAAGGCCATGGCAAAGCGTATGGCTGTGTGTTCAGGGCGCAAGCGCACCCGATCGCAAGCCATCTGCGTTGCCATGCGTTGTGCTGCTGATCCCATTCATTACAGTGAATGGGATCAGACAATGCGCTTTGCCAAAAATGTGTGCAGCAGTGCGATCGCGCATCTCGCCGCTGCGCAGCGCGTTTAGTCTAAACGCCAGAAGTGCTGTCTATGTGTAATGATCTGCTCAGCTGCCTGTGCAGGCAGGCAGCTTTTTGACCGTTGTTCAGGTTTGCATTCTGCAGGTCTCTGGAAGAGAGACCTTTTGTCAGTTTTGCAGCTTGTTGCTGCTGAGGAATTTGCATACGTTTGTCATGCAAATTGCCTAGCCACATCCCTTGTAGGCTTGCTCTATATATACCATGTGATATCACAGACCTTCGCTGGTCATAAGGATTCTTCCTGTGAAACACTCCGGAGAGTGTCAGCCTTGCTCATTGTTTGAAGATTAGCTTAGAGTAATTCCTGGGACTGCACTAGGCAGGTTTCCCTAGTGCAGTTAGGATTGCATATCTGTTTTGTTTGTCTGTTGCGATTGTCCTGTCCCTACGGTGGTCGACAGGAAGTCGTTCTGATCTTTGTTCTTGGAGTATAGCTGGAGCAGCGGTTGCTACCAGCTATCTCCTCTATCTGTCTTGCCTGGATCGCACTCGCCTAGCGCTAGTGCTGTGGATCCGTCTGATCTCCATCTCTCTGTCTCCCTGGATCGCACTGGCCTCTTTTCGCTAGTGCTGTGGATCCTATCTCTTGCCTGTTCCTGTTTTCGTGTGTCTGTCTTGTCTGCTACAAACGCTTGCTGGAGGCTCGGTGAGGTAACCGTTAAGCAAGCGCTCGCGTCCTCTGTTTCATGTTTGTCTGTCGGTGGTTAGTTAGGCGTGCTTGTCTCTATTGTGCTTATCACGTGGAGACCGCGCATAAACGCGTGCACTGTTGCGAATGAGTGCGGTGTTCGCGTTTAGCTAGCGTTTGTTGTTTTCCGTATCTCCTCATTGTATGATTTGCTGTGCCTTTGCTACTCTCGTGCTCTGCCTTGCTGTAGCCTTGTGTCACGTCTGCCGATCGCACCTCCTACTTCATATCTGCTGTGGTGTGTGCACTGTCGCGGGTTGGCGACTAGTTTGGTGCACACACATACAATCTGTCTCTGTGCTCATTCTCAATTGTCTCTCTTGCAATTGCGTTTCTTCCCTTCGTACAATTCCTGTCTGGCGTGTGTGGTAGGGCAGAGGAGCTGTTCCTCTGCACTCCACAGCTCCACCTGCCGACAGGAATTTCCCTCTACAGGTGCATTGCACCTTCTGCTGGGTTTCCTCAAATTATACGCCTGTGGAGGATTTCCGCAGTGTCAGCGCACGCCTTGCGTGCTGATCACGGAGAGAATTCCACAATCGTTACACTATGCACCTCTGATGTTATTGCTCATATTATATGAGCTGCCGAATTGCGCACGGCAGCCCTTATAGTGTGAACGAGGCCTAAGTAATGTCCAGCACTGCGTAATATGTTGGCGCATTATAAATACAATAAATGTATGGTGTGGATCCAGCATAACACCTGAGCACCTCTGAGCTGCCTAGGTAGAGATCCTGCGGTCTATTCACAGCTACTGATAAGAATTAATTAGACACTTTGATCTGGCTAAACAAGCACAGGAACACAGAGCAGTGCATTTCTTATTATTCTTATTATTTTTCATTTATATAATGTCAGCATATTCTGCAGTGCTTTACAAAGCACAATAAGACAACAATGGGCATATAGGTACAACCAAAAATGTACAGCAGAGTCTCAAGCAGCACAAGTATTGCAACAAAAACAGTAAACATTAGGAGGAGTACCCTGCCCTTGCGAGCTTACAATCTGAACGGTAGTGAGGGACACAATAGGTAAGAAGACGTGGGGGGGTGGATGAGGCAGTGAGCCTTTGCCTCTGATTACATTGTGAACTTGTATTTACTGTAAATAGGGGCTATAAAATGTTATAAGCTTGTCCTAACAAACAGGTGTGTTTTAAGAGTGCGTTTGAAGATGTCCAGGTTTGGAGCATGACGTACAGGCTGTGGAAGAGTTCCAGATAAGGGGTGATGCTCGTGTAAAGTCCTGGATGCGAGCATGAGAGGAGGTGATCAGCTTAGAGGCCAGGAGAATTTCTTGGGAGGAGCGAAGGTTGCAGGAGGGACAATATCTTGAGATTAGTGAGGAGATGTATGGAGGGCACAACTCGTGGAGGGCTTTGTATGTTAGAGTCAGGAGTTTGAACTGGATCCTCTGGGTAATGGGTAGCCAGTGGAGGTAACGGCACAGTGGGGCTGCATCAGAGGAGCGTGTGGAAATGTGAGTGAGGCGGGCCGCTGAATTTAGAAGGGATTGGAGAGGTGCCAGCATGTTCTTTGGTAGACCACAGAGCAGGGTGTTGCAGTAGTCTAGGCGGGAGATGAATAAGGCGCGTACAAGCTTTTTGGTGGCCTCTTTTGTAAGGGACGGATGAGTACTGAATATATTTTGAGCTGGTAAAAGCAGGCGGTAGTTAATGTGGCAATGTGAGGTTTAAAGGAGAGCTCTCAATCAAGTATTACCCCCATGCAGCGGGCTTAATCTTCTGCAACTTTATGTGGAATAAAGACTTTTCATTGTGTGCTGTGCAAGAGTTTAAGTCCGCTTTAACTGGCTGCAGAATAAAATGGAAAGATGATTTGTAAGATCATAAATATTAAATTGCAGACAGACTGATCTGAACGCAGCGTGGATATTAACAGTTTTATCATGACAGCGGAGTTTTCGTTTAAATGTAAGATGCTGTATTTCAGCACCACAACAGTGGCTGACATTCTGTCTGCTAGCAGTATATGATGTCCCACGTTTCCAGGGCGCTCTGTAAACTGGTTTAGTCAACTGGCAACTCTCAGTACTAAAGTCATTTCTTCGCTTAAAGCAAACCTGAAGCGAAAATACATTTATGAGATAATGAATTGTATGTGTAATACAGCTAAGAATATTAGTAGCAAAGGAAAGAGTCTAATATCGCTTTCCAGTATAGGAAGAGTTAAAAAAAACTTCAGTTGTCATCTATGCAAAAGAGCTTCTCTGAGCTCTTCCACCAAACTTGGGTAGAATACCGTCCTGTTTTCTGAAGCACTTAAACAGCCAAGAAACAGTGAGAGACAGCTTGTGATAAGGTTTTACTGCAGGAAAGTTCAAAGGGTCATTATTTCTGCTTGTTTTATAGTTTAAAATACAGAGTGTGATTTGTAAACTGCAAATATGACAGAATGATGCAATGGTCTAAAAATAAAAAGCTGTATTACTGAAAATAAAAATGTGAGAATATTTTCCTTAGTACTAATGTTCTATTTGTTATCCGTACTACACATACATTCATTATCTCATAAGTGTTTTTTATTTGCTTTAAGCTTGCTTTAGCTAAAAGAGACGTTCTTTCTTGGCCATTTTGCTCTCTGAACCCCACTGATTAATGTGCCCTGATTGATTCCACTTACTTATTTCAATTAATTTCTGAATCCCGCCATAATCGGGCGAGCACTGGCTTGGTCGGGTTCCATATTCTGAGAATGGCTGTAGCCCGAGGGCTGAGGCAGAGGAGCTTAGCTGAATGCGGCGCAGAAACATATGCCGGGGCCTGGCAGAGGCCCACCGCAACTTTGCTGCTGTTAAAATGAGTTGTAGTCTTGGTGCGAGAGAACAGATGGCGCCCGGTAATTTACCCCGCGCGCCTTGTTATGTTCAGGTGTTAAAATAAATCAGGTTTATTTGGGGATTTTACCTGTAAGTTTGTCTTTGGAACTGCGCAGCCCAGAAAGGAAGATGCACAGGCCTCTGTCATGAGGAATGAGCGGGGTTCATAATTATAAATGTTTCTCTTTCTGTGCCCTCTCCAAACTGACTCAAAGTGTACCAGAGGCGAACAAAAACACATACTTAGAGCTTGTTGCAGGGGCGTAACTAGAAATCACTTGGCCCGCCTGCAAAACTTTGGATTGTGCCCCCTCCTGCCAAACCCCCCATCCACCCCTACCCCATCCGCTTTCTGCACAGGTAAACTAAGAACCAATGTTATTCAATTGGGAGCATTTTCTCTTATCAATTGCATTAGCTTCTGTGATAAAATGTGCATGTTTTCACACATACAGACACACATATTGTGCAAAAAATGCATACAGAAAACCGACAGATAAGTGTGCTCCCAGCCTCAGCTTATTACACTCACTCTGTCCATCTCTGATGGCGCAGGACTTGGCTCTGCAGACTTCTCCAGCATTACTACAGTACACAGCACTTGGGAAGGGGTAGAGACAGGGGCGCCTCTAGCCATTTTGTCACTCCAGGCGAGAAAACTTGTGGCGCCCCGCTACCATGGCACCCCGTACTGCGGCAGCGTTTCACCAGGAAATAACTATAATGCAACAATGTTTCATCAGAAAATTGTAATGCAGCAGCGTTTCACCAGAAATTACACTTATTGCGGCAGTGTTTCACCAGAAAATACATGTAAGAAAGAAAATACATGTAAGGAAGAAGGCACACAGGGGGACATAGGGAGGCACAGGGGGACAGGAGGAGGCATGAGGGTCAGAAGAACTGACAAATAAGGACAGAAGGAGGCACAAGAGGACAGAAGGAGGCACACAGGGGGACAGAATGAAGCACAATGGGGGACAAAAGGAGGCACAATGGGGGGAAGAATGAGACACAAAAGAGGACAGAAGAAGGAACAGGAGGAAAAAAGGAGGTAAACAGAGGGGCAGCGGGAGGTACAGGGGACAGAAGAAATCAGGAGGGCCAGAAGGAGGCACAAAAGAGGACAGAAGGAGGCAGAGTGGGACTGAAGGAGGAAAAGGGGGCAGAGGTAGACAGGTGGACAAATAAAGGCAAAGGGGACATAAGGAGGCACAGGGGGACAGAAGGAGGCAAAAAGGGGCACAGAAGGAGGCAGAAGAGGCACAGGGGGACAGAAGGAGGCACAAAGGGGCACTGAAGGAGGCACATTGAGACAGAAGAAGGCACAAAGGGAGACAGAAGGACAAACGGGGTCAGAAAAGGGCACAAAGGACTGAAGGAGGCACAAAGGGGGAAAGAAGGATGCACAAGGCACAGAGGTGGCAGCTGTCTGCAACTTACACTAAGTAGATGCAGCAGAAGCAAAAAAAAATAGAACACCCACGGGGCGGGGCTTAGTCCTTTGGCAGGGCTTAATTTGAGGGTGGGGCTTAATCCAGCAACATGGCGCCCCCCAGGACCAATGGCACTCCAGGCAATGGCCTGTACTGCCTATGCCTAGAGGCACCCCTGGGTAGAGAGGTTTGGGGCAGCACGCTGTACAAAAATCCTGCTGCACACTGAATAGGGATTATTTACAAAACTTTGTATGATTCCTTATCTGTAGCTGAGCAGATGAAGTCATTAGAACAATTATGTAAAGAGCAAAACGTTTCTTTCTCCTTGCCCTTAGTTGTCAGTCTCTCAGGACAGGCCCCCCTGTGGCTTCTCGGCCTCCCTGCGGCTGCATCCCTTGCAGGGTCTATTGTTACGTCCCTGGCTCATTGGACGGAGGCGCCCTAATGTAAAAATATATATAAACGTCTAACAGTTAAAATAAGAATAAGAGGTAATCTCTTACCTCTCCTGATGAGAAAAACTCCAGTAGCACTGGAAAGTATTTATTCAAAACAAAATAGACAACACATTTCATGGGCACTATCCCGCTTCCTCAGGTCAATACACAGTGCCTTGCAGCAAGGCGAATAGGATATGGGCACCTTCCATATCCCAGTGAAAGGCACTGTGTATTGACCTGAGGAAGTCGGATAGTACCCATGAAACGCATTGTCTATTTTGTGTTTTGAATAAATACTTTCTAGTACTACTGGAGTTTTTGTCATCAGGAGAGGTAAGAGATTACTTCTCATTCTTATTTTAACTATTAGACATTTATATATGTTTTTACTCTTGGCAACCTCCATCCTAATGGTGGCCACTAATGATCCAATCTTTTTCATCCAATCTGATCAAATCTATGTAGTAGAAGGGTAAATTGAGTAAATATACTGAATGGGTACTTCAGGCAGTTACCTTATATTACATACAAATGGTAATATTGGAAGAAAAAGATTGGATCATTAGTGGCAACCTTTACGAGTATCCAGATAAATCTCCTTTGGAGGTAATAGTTTTTTTCCCTAAAAACTACAAACCCAGGAGAGCGACCATCCAGCTTTCGGCAGGACCTAGAAAACTGAGCAGGTTCAGCTTACTGGCTTATATGGTGGTTGCTTCAACCCGCTCTTGTGAGTAGGGCTGTATATTATTATTATTATTTATTGGATTTATATAGAGCCAACATATTACGCAGCGCTATACAATACATAGGATTACAGACAATGATAACAGGGGTGGCAGCACAATACAGGTAATAGACAATAGATACAACAATACAGGTAAGAAGCAATAAGATGCACAACACAATACAGGTAGTATTACAAAGCCAGATCATACACTGGAGGGGTAGTGCTAGTAATACAAGTTCACATACTCTGGGTAGGGTGTATAATCAAGTATGATACACAAGGGGAGAGGTCCCTGCCAAAGGCTTATAACCTAGGAGGGGGTGGTACCACAAAAAGAGAGGAGGTGCATTGTGAGGTTCTTGGCAGAGAGAGTTACGGCAGCATCAAAGTGGGGTAGGCTTCTTTGAAGAAGTGAGTTCTGAGTGCTTTTTTGAAGGTGGGGGCAAGCCTGATGGGCAGTGGAAGAGAGTTCAACTAGGCTGACCAGGCGTCCTCTTTTGCCCGGACAGGTCCACTTTTTCTGACCTGTCCGGGGCGTCCTGGCAGGTTTTTGAAATGTCCGGGAGGGACGGATTTCCCAAGGCGGCAAAGATCAAAGGGCGCATAGCAAACTGCCGTGCGTGCCGCCAGTATTATTAATTAATAATTGCCCCGGCCCGGCTGCCTCTTGCAATCGAGTTGCAGCGTGGAGACTCGGACTTCACTTCCGCCCCCCACCACCCCCAGTTCCTGTCAGTGGTAAAGCAGAGTTTCCGTCGGAAGAAGAACGAGCAGAGCAGGCACCGGGCGGTGATGGGATTTGCTGAGACTGCCGCTCGGTACAGAGGACTTGGTGCCGGCGGGTGTGGGACTGCTACAGCCACGGTGTTCTGGACAGAGCAGTCCGAAGACTTCCGGGAAGGAGGACTGGAACGGAGAATGATTGGCTGGGCTCATCAGACCAGAAGAGGCACCCCCGGGCCCGGCAAGACTCCCTGCACATGCCACATGAGTGACAGCTGGGGAGGCTTCAAGGATCAGCATGCCTCAAGAGCACCAAGCTGTGTGCGCGTGCATAGCCTGTAACAAAAGCACTAAAGTGACAATGTAGCCTGCATGTGATGCACTACAGGTGCCAGCGTAACCTTTACCAGGTTGCACTGTGTAAGGCTATGCTGGCACCTGTAGTGCATCACATGCAGGCTATACTGTCACTTTAGTGCTTTTGTTACAGGCTATGCACGCGCACACAGCTTGGTGCTCTTGAGGCATGCTGATCCTAGTAGTGCATCACGTACAGGCTATGCTTATACTTGAAATGCATCACATGCAGGCATGTACAGGCTATACATGCAATTGTAGTGCATCACACACGGTATGCTGGCACTTGTAGTGCAACTTGTCTTCCAAGTGCAAGTATAACCTGTGTGTGATGCACTAAAAGTACCAGCACAGCCTGTATGTGATGCACTGCAAGTGTCAACATAGCCAATAAGATTGTATTTGTGGGGAAATGTGCTGCCAATAAGATTGCATTTGTGGGGAAATCTGCTGCCAATCTCATTGCATTTGTGGGGAAATTTGCTGCCAATCTCATAGCATTTGTGGGGAAATCTGCTGCCAATCTCATAGCATTTGTGGGGAAATGTGCTGCCAATCTCATTGCATTTGTGGGGAAATCTGCTGCCTATCTCATTGCATTTGTAGAGAAATATGCTGCCAATCTGATTCCATTTGTGGGGAAATCTTCTGCGAATCTGATTGCATTTTGTGGTCGGCCGGCCCTCTACCATGTAGTCTGGAAAAAAAATGGCCCTCCATGCCCGCGAAGTTGGACAGCACACTGCTAAGGTCTTGTATATTTGGCCCCACCCATGACCACGCCCACACGCTGTTGTGATCGTCCTCTTTTTTTGGAAATCAAAATATGGTCACCCTAGTTCAACAGGATGGGGGCAGCTCTAGTGAAGTCCTGTAGTCGAGCATGGGAGTGCGAGATGAGTGGATGGTTATATATATACAGTATATACTTACAACTTCCCATTTATTAACAATACTACACCATGGGCTCCTGGTCTCTCTGTTTAAGAAGGTATTCCTAAATACAAGGTCACTACAAGGATCACTGAAACCCTCCTATAACTTACCTAAGAGGGAAGCCTCTGCATCCTATAGAGGGGCTTTCCACACCGTCTGCCGGCCCCCTATTGCAGAGCACTTGAAAATTTAAAAAAAATGCAGTATTTTCTAGTTTTGACCTTCAGAATATGTGAATGTGCTTATTTTCAACGTAATTACTTGAAAACGGATTCTGACATATTTGTTCTGTAAAGAGGCACCGCATACTGTACATTCCTGTCTATTTGTTTGCAGGGCACATGGCATCCACCAGGAAGATGGAAGACATTTTGTCTTTTAAAGTCCTCAAGTGATTTTAGCTGTATATCATCAAAGCTAACACTGGGCAGTGCCCTCTGAAACTGATTTCCATTTATACGACTAGACTCCCCCAAGGTGTTCATCCGTGGCTGAGTTGTGAATTTGGGCAATGTCGTTTTTTGGGTGTTTTTTTTTACATTTCTTTAAAGAGACTCCGTAACAAAAATTGCATCCTGTTTTTATCATCCTACAAGTTCCAAAAGCTATTCTAATGTGTTCTGGCTTACTGCAGCACTTTATACTATCACCGTCTCTGTAATAAATCAACTTATCTCTCTCCTGTCAGACTTGTCGGCCTGTGTCTGGAAGGCTGCCAAGTTCTTCAGTGTTGTGGTTCTGTGATGCATCTCCCCCCTCCAGGCCCCTCTCTGCACACTGCCTGTGTATTATTTAGATTAGGGCAGCTTCTCTCTGCTCTCTTATCTTTTACAAGCTGGATAAATCGTCCTCTGAGCTGGCTGGGCTCTCACATACTGAGGAATTACATACAGGCACAGCTGTCTGCACTCTGCAGGAAGAAACAGCCTGACACTTCAGTGGAAGATAGCTGCAGGGGGAAAGAAACACACAAATGATCTCTTGAGATTCAAAAGGAAGGCTGTATACAGCCTGCTTGTGTATGGATGTATTTTCTACGGCGTATCTGCGGCGGCCCTCGCAAAGGTTAACTGCTTCAGGAAATGATTACTGATAAATGGCTGTTACTTCAGCAATAACAGTAAATCCTTTCAACTATAGGGTGACATTTCATGGCATTTTTACACTATGGATTTTATGACATAGCCCAGGAGTAAAATGGATCTCATGTGGTGGGACTTCCATTGTCCAAAAATGTTCCGTGGGTTTAGGACTAGAGCAAACCCTACAAGATCTGTATCTGAGGCTTTGTTTGTCTACCCATATCTGTTTAGCTGTGTTTGTCTGTGTGTCTGTTCATAATGACCTCGGGGCAAAAAGTTAGGTACTTACCTCAGTAGAAGGAATCCTCTGGATTGTGCAGAGGTCTCCCCATCCCCCTCAAGCTGGATGGTGTAATGGTTAAGGGCTCTGCCTCTGACACAGGAGACCAGGGTTCAAATTTTGGCTCTGTCTGTTCAGTAAGCCACCACCTATTCAGTAAGAGACCTTAGGCAAGTCTCTCTAACACTGCTACTGCCTATAGGGCACGTCCTAGTGGCTGCTGCTCTGGTGCTTTGAGTCTGCCAGGAGAAAAGCGCAATATAAATGTTATTTGTCTTGTCTTGTCTCAAGCCCATCGATTTAAAGAATGGACCCTCTAAGCATATCCAACAAGGGCTTGTCGAATGTGCTCTTGTTGCTATGGTCCTGTCCATGTATGAGTGCAGCCGTACTGTGCCTGTGTGACTATGGGTTGTACCTTTCCCGGTAGCACGGAACCACTTGTGCATGGCTTTTTCTTTCGTGCACGAGCGGTTTTCGTGTTGCTGACCATGCGAGGGTTGCACTCATGAATGTACAGTAGGCTTGTGCACAGACAGGAACATGGCCGCAAAGAAGAAGAAGATCCCAGATGACAGCATTGGGGTCAAGGAAGTGGTAAGCCTCTGGGGCAACTGACTTTAATGCAAATGTTTGTTCTAAAGGACACCCGAGGCGAAAATAAAATAATGAAATAAACAATTGTATCTATCTTCTTTCTCCTAAAAATGACTTTTTACAATATTGCACAGTTTTATTTTATGTTTAAATCTACTTTTAAAGGTTTTAACTGTTTTATTGTTTTTGCTCAATGACACATTCATTGAAGTATGCCAGAGCTATTGATCCTTGTTACCTCTTTCCTGCTCTCAGAAGCCATTTTCTGCTAGGAAAGTGTTTTATAGTTGGAATTTCTTATCAGTGAGGATCACACTGCAGTCACTTCCTGTCTGAGTCAGGTCTGAGTCAGCCATTTACATACCTGATATTTAACTCTTTCAGGCAGAGAAAGAAAAAAGGAACACAGCCTAGTTATTTTTGTGGTAGGCACTGTACATACACCTGTCTATCTCATCATGTCACACGTCACTTCAGATATCATTTAACCTCCCAATCGGTATTGACGGTTATACAAGTCTATACAAAACATGCTGTGAACAGTATTGGTGTGCATACATGTCAATACTCTCCTGCACTGTATACTAGGCCCTTGCTTGACACATTTTGGCAAGTTACAGGAAAAAAAGGATTTGAAAATTAATTGGATAACTTTTTGAACAGAAATCCTGGGGAAATTGAACGCCAGGGAGGTCAAAGTCATATTAATACTGAACAAGACAAATTGTTATAGCAATTCAAACAGTGTATAGAATGAAAGTGGTGAACCTTTTCTATGAGTCAGATACACATGCCAGTACACCTGTAACGATGGGTGTCAACACGCAGAGAGAATCTGATTACTGGTGATCTGCAGAATCACCCGTAATGCAGATATACACCAGATTATGGATGATCTGCAGTATCACCAATAATCCGGGTATGTCTAACCTCTGGACACCAGTATAATGTGAGTGTTTGGTGTAACAGTACAACTCTGAGCATAGACCACCAGAGACCCCGGTGGCCTGAGTGACTTGAGGAATACTCCCCTGACTGTGGGGAATATTCCTGTAGCCTGAGGACTCCCTAGGAGAGGGACCCAGGCTGGGTTGCAGGAAGCCCTGCTGCTAATATGAACAGACTTGCCCTAACTAGGTGTGAGGGCCTATTCTCTATGCCCTGGAACCGGGCTAAGGCAAATACACATACAATACAATCCTAGCTCTGGGTGTGAGGTCCGTGATCACAACACCCTGGAACTAGCCTACAGAATACCCTAGTCTTGGGTGTGAGGTCCGTGATCACAACACCCCGGAACTAGTCTAGAGCATAACATAGAACTGACACAGTATCCTAGTCTTGGGTGTGAGGTCCGTAGTCACAACACCCCAGAACTAGTCTAGAGCATAACATAGAATTGGCACAGTATCCTAGTCTTGGGTATGAGGTCCGTAGTCACAACACCCTGGAACTGGTCTAGAGCATAACGGTAAAGCCACAAGAGTAGTCTAGCTCAGTGTGAATCCCCAGGTCCACCTGGCTCTTAACACACTGTAGGATCTGACTGTGGTCTGTGTGCCAACACATAAGCATTCGCAACGGCAGACAACGTGAGACTGAAGGACAAGCAGCTATATAGTGCAGCGCAGATCAGCGCCGCCCAGTCCCCTTCAGCCAACCGCCGTTCGTTCTGGGATCAGCTGACCAGTAGAGTCAGCTGACCCCTTTCTGCTTCTCATAAAGCTTCTGCCTCTCGGCACGTGCGTATTCCTCAGCCTATGTGCACAGGAAGGCTGAACCACATCAGACACATGTCGCCGTGCAGAAACCGCCGGGCTGAACGCGGAACTAGCCGCCGCGCCGTCAGAGCAATCCTTCACAACACCAAAACTACTTCCTGTCCTCTCTATGTTTAGTTGGAGGGCTGGATGAGTCAATCAATCCAAGCATTAATTAAGTATCGTCCCCCTCTCCCCAACACACACTCTCTCTTTTTCCCCCTCCACTGCCTGCCCATATGACATAAATATTTCAGACTGAATGGTTGTGAGCAGGCAATAATTATCAGTCACTGAGGATCAACCAATTGGCAGAGCCAATATTTTTCAATTGTTTTGTAAAAGCGACAGTATTTTATATGAAAACTTTTCAAACATTATTTCACCTCCTTGGCGTTAATCCCAAGTCAGGCTCGTGGTGAAAATAAAATGCTGGGAGTGGTAACCCTGAGCCTGGCTCGGAGTAGCTGCCGGGAGGTATGGGAACCCAGCGCAGTGGCGTTTGTAACTCACCTCCCCCGGGGTCTGTACGCTCGCTGTGTTTCTTCTTCCAGTCCTCGAAGGTTCTCGCTCCCTTGCGTGAGATCGCCGTTTGTCACATGACGACAGATGGCAATCACCATGGGGGTAGAACACCACCTGGGGGACAGGATTAACAATTGCAACGCTGGATCCTGGAGAGGTGAGTAATGTGCCGGGCTGCTGCAGATCTCTCTGGGAGTTGAATGATTTTTTTCCCTGTTTTTAGGGTCTAAAATCACTTCAAAAAATTGTACCACCTTTAGACCCTAAAGTCAGGAAAGAATGATACCGCCAGGAGGTTAAAACAATGTTCTATTAAATGCATATAAATAAGGCATTCACGACCTTTGGTGACCGCTGAAGAGCTGCAGTCGGTCAGCAGTGGTCCTCTGTTTTATCCCCGTGAGTGATGGATGAAGAAACCCCCTTTGCCGCCCCTCCTCGCCGTCTCCACAAGATCGATGCCCACAGACACATTTGCCGGAGAGATTATTTTTTCATGAGACTCAGGTGAAATAAATGCAAGTTTCTTGTACTCATGCATATTTAAGCACCTCTTTATTGCTTTTTGGGAATTCAGTTGCTTTAAGGAGCGACATGTTTGCTTCAAGAGGCAGAAAAATCCCCGGCATAAGCATTTACTGCTCTTGCTTCTTTTTATTCTCACTTGCTTGGGTGCTGGTCCGTTGTTTGGCTGCGACTGGGCAGGTCAGTAAATGTCCAGCAATAGAGGTTCTGAGACGGCCCAAATACAGCCATTTAGATAAAAACCCTCAGGCCAGTTTTATGTTTGCGGAGAGCATATGACCATGCGGCAGAGTGTGCCAACATGGCCATATACATAGCAACACTGACTCTCCACCCCCCCATCCATGGACATCACAGCCTTTGTCCAATGACATATTCCCTGCTGGACAGGAAGTACGTTGATTCCTGGCTTCCCCGTCATATTTGCGTCGTTCCGCGCATGCACGCTACACCACCACCGCCTACAGATTAAACATTTTTGCACCGCGCATTGACTTCATTGCATTCCTGTGTTGCTGGGGAAGTTGCATGGTAACGCACTGTTGACTTTGCAGCGGGTTGGTGGCGAATGAGGTACTTCCGACGGGACGTGGAATGTGTAGTGGGCCCTATACACTTTCTTTGCTGTTGTGTTACCCCGCATGCAGAAAGGGTAACTCAACGCAAAAACAGTGTATCAGTGTAAAAGGGGCCATAAAATCAGGGGGCAGTAGGAACACAGAAAAAAATAAAATAAACACTTTTCAGCTGCCGACAACACTGCTGTTCAAACACAAGTCCACATAAAAATCCCTATAGTCGGAACTACAGTTTCTATCTTCCATTATTCCTCCACAGACTAATTGATCGCCATCACCTCACCCCATCTTGTGGTCGCTCACCAGATTCCTAGAACATAGAAAATAGTCATATGCATTTGAGATCAATCAATCTGCTCTCAGTCAGGCTCTTGTCGTTGTTTGAACTTGCAATAGTGTAATACAATACAATTGAAAATGTATTCTCAATTAAAAAAAAAAACCTCACACTTTTTCCATGTATGTCAAATCAAAGATAGCTTTATTAGCATGACCAATATTCATACAGGTATTGCCAAGGCAAGGGGAAAAGGGGGACATGGGAGGGGGTGGGGTAGGGGGACAATGGCTTAGCAGTCTGTGGACATTTTTAGGTTTACAGTTCCGATATGCTCCTCTCAGTCTGTGGCATGCTGTGACATAGTGTGCAGCGATTGTCACTGTGGATTCCTCCTCTCCCAGTAAGATATGTTTTTCTCTCATCTTCTAACATGAGAAAGTCTGGGAATAGTTCCAACAATTTCTTAAAGTAGGTGTTGCAGTATATTTGGGGCAGTGCAGCAGGAAGTGGCTTTCATCCTCAAGGGTCTTCTGCTCACAGTGTATAGTCTCTCTTCCCTGGGTTTGTACATCTGTCTGTGTCTCCCAGACTCCATTTCGAGGTTGTGAGCACTCAGTCTGTAGACACTCAGGATTTTCCTCTCTTGAGAGTTTTGGAGCTTTTCCAGGTATGGGGCCATTTTATATTCTTTCTGTCTATGACAAACATGCAAAAGAGCTCAATTGAGTTAGGATAGCAAAACCGTGCTCCACAAGAGATTGCTCCGCGTGTACCTCCCATAGCTGCTTTCACCATATCCACTGGCTCACAAGCGTTTGCTGTACCCAACCGGTTTTGTTTCATGCAACTTTTTTAACGGTTGACAACCAGAGGCTTCCTGGTTCTTCCTGTTGCCCATCATTCCACCATAGGCTCTCCCAGTATACCTATTTAACACAGTGAGTCAAATTAGTTTCTTCTGGATGAGTGGCTGTGGATGAGCCTATCTAGACTGGCATATGCAAGAAAGGTCTGCGCATCTCCAGTTGAACGAAGTGGTCCTGCATGGATGAAAAAAAGCTGTCCACAAATGGCTTCACTCTTCTGGACATGTGCATCCTTACTCACGCTTGCTTAGTCCAGATGCGCTTGTCCATGGCTCGGAGCGTAGCCAGAAGATGAAGAGGGATTCTGCAGAGGCACAGTGAATTCTACGAGGATCCAGGAAGCTTCTGGACCATCCAGATGCTTCCAACTACAAAGGTAATTAACCTCTGCACTTCACGTGGGCTTTAAACTGTCCCCATGATTACCAGGTTCTAATGAACTGGTCAGATAGTCTTGTGATGTTAAGATTGTTGTTTTCTCATGTCCAGCAATGCTGTCTGCTTTTTAAGCCATAGTAATTGTGCTGGGAAGGTAGCTAAAGTAATATAAAAACTCAGCATTCCTTCTTTGCTCAAAAAGATTTTTTACAGCAAAGAAGGTACTACCAGAAAAAAAAACCCACTGGTAGCAGAACAACATTAAAACAGTTAAACACAACACTTTCTTCTTCAGGGGGAAGCTTAGTGCCGAAGTTGAAGAAGTGATTACAATAGTAGCCGATAAGAAAACAAACAAAATAATATAAACACTGCTAGCAGCGTCTCAGCTGAATATAAGCCAAAATTGTACACAGAAGACAACATTCTTGCTGGATACATTTTAACATAATAATACAGCAGCTATGCAATAAAATGTAATGGCAGCTTTCAGTGCAGATAAACTGTACTTTGGGGACTTGTAATGTGTAAACAGACAATAATGTCCAGGTGCCCCCTTGGGCTGCAGCTGCCCAAGGCTAAGCCCTTTGTGGCCATTCCAGAAGTCCGGCCCTGGGTAATTGCTCACATTGGTGCTATGGTAGTACTAACCCTGGCTTAAGCATAGATCATAATGACTAGCTTTGTTTACAGACGATGTGGGAAACATTGTTGCCCGAAGTTGGTGTTTGACACCCCTGCTTGGACTGAAACATTCAGGCGTTTACTGGTTTTGGCAGAACCTCGGCCCTAGCATGGACTACTTCTGCTAACGATCAGCCTCATCATTTTATCTGATGCTTTGATCAGCTTTCTGTCAATACCCGAAGCTTTGATCCCCTCCTCATTCCCATGCAGAACGGAGCTGCCACTAGACATATCAATCACATCTCGCATTTATTCATGAAGAGGAAAACCGAACCGGGTGAAAACCAGCCAAGGATGTGTAACAGGACACAGATAATAGAAATGTGCTTCACTTACGCATTCAAAGGAAGCCTGGATTTTGTTGAAGCCCAATGCTGGATTTCATAAAATAACTCCTCTCCATCCTCCACCACCAAATATGAGTGAAATCGTAGATTGAATAAATGCAAATTTCCCGACATAGCGTTATTTTGACTGCAAAGTTGTGGTCACATGAGCCCTGCAGTCCTCTCCTCCCAGGGCCGGTTCTAGACTTTTTGCCGCCTGAGGCAAACTTGTGAGGCTGCCCCCCCCCCCCCCCCCACAGTATCATTGCCCCCAGTATAGGTAGCCAGGAAGGGGGAGCAGCAGGCACAGCAGTGGGGAGGGGGTCAGACCCTCCTTCCCTCACCTGGGGATCCCCCGACCGCGCTCCCCTTCCAGATATTTTCCCAGTATTAAAAGTCAGCAGAGAGCAGCTGGGAAGCAATGACTCACCTTCCTTCTTCCGTTCCAGCGTTGCGTTCCACCGCTTGCGTCACTTCCTGTAGTGCCACCCACTGGTCAGTCATGGCTGCCCAGCCCGCTCGCTGCTGACTTTTAATGCTGGGAAAATAGCTGAGGGGGGAGCCCCAGGTGAGGAAGGAGGGGTCTGACCCCCCTCCCCACCACTGTTCCCACTGCTCCCCCTTCCTGACTGCTACCCCCTCCAGCTCGGCAACCCCCTCCCACCCACGGCCAGGTGGGCGCCCCCCCCCCCCCACTTCCGCCGCCTGAGGAAGAACCGGCCTCACCCCACCTCATTGGTTGCCTGGAGCTGTCTCCTCCCAAAATAAACCTGCTGATGTGTGGCATCTAGGAGAATTCAGGTTTTTTAGAATTCAAACACAGACTCTAGTCCAGAGGCTTCCTGAATCCTCGTGGAGCCCAAAGTTCCAGCACAGCAATCTTCTCTTTGCACTCCCCACCATGGATGAAAGCATCTGCACTGGGCATGCAGAAGTTAGATACGGGCATGTCCAGTAGAAGAAAACCAGTCGTGCGGGGCTTTTTCCACCTATGAATGAGTGCTTCATTTTACTGAGCATGATGTAGGCCCAAACTGAAGGTGCTCATCGGGGCCTGGAGTGTGGCCAGAAACATACAATTAGACATTAGATATAAAGGAACCCTGCAATGGAAAGCTAGGCAGCAGGAGGATCCGCTAATCCTCTGGACCATATAGAGGCTTCCATCTACTGAGGTATCTTAACTTTTTTGTGTTCATTTTAGGCTTCCTTTAATCCAGGGATGTCAAACTCAACTACATAAGGGACCAAAATCTATAAACTAGTCTTATGCTGGGAATACACGGTTCGTTTTTGCCTTCGTTTAAACCTTCGTTTCGATTGTGCCTTTTGTCCTTTTCGATCCCGAAATAATCGGTCATACGGTTAATATCACCACCCACGGTTTCGTTTTTTTTTTCGATTCTGATGGTTTCGTTTTTCCAATGATCGAAGGCTGCAAAGAAACGAAACGAAAATCCCTTTTTACAGGGACGGACTAGCATAAACGAACATATAATCGATCTGAACAGCCATCAAGCCTACCAATGGCTCGATTAGATGGATAAAGAGAGATAATATCAAACATGTTCGATCACTAGTCGTTTGTTTTTGGGGTCTATTAATCTAAACTATAATGAGATTATTACTATTTTTACATACGTTTTCAACACTCGATTCGTTTACCGAACGAATCGAAGGTTTAAACGAAGGCAAAAACGAACCGTGTATTCCCAGCATAAGTCATGGGCTAAATTGTTTAATAAGATTAACATTTATTGAACAATCTTAAACTAAGTGATGTAATTATGTGACTCATGGTCACATGAGTGGCCAGTGGCCTGCTCCTCCCCCTTCTGCAGAGTAGTGCAGTGGAGCAGTTTAATATTTACCTACTCCAGTACTGATTCAGGTATCCTTTGAAATTCCTGATAGCCAGTATGCTGCGTACCTCTGGCTCCTGAGACATGTCACGTGATTGAGGGAAGGAAGTATGGAAGCACAGAGCGTGCGACTGCCAGGAAGAACAGAAGAGATAACATATCGCTGGAGCAAGCAAACATTACACTGCAGTACTCTGCTAGGTGGGGAGGATGTTAGTTTTGCAAGGGCGGTTCCGTGGGTTATTGGTGCATCCAGGCTCAAACTGACAATGTTTCAGTCACAGAGAGAGAGAGAGAGAGACACACACACAGAGGTGCCTGGCTCTTCTACTGACCACATATGCTATTGCTCCATTGTTATTGCCTGATGAAGCGGGAGCAAACCTGCGAAACGCGTTGCATTGTCCCCTGGAGTCTATAAATAAACTTGTTCTATTTGATAAACACATTGGCAATTTTTGTGTCTGCTTGGAGGTAAGTCCACCACTGCCTTCTCATGGTTTAAACTTTTTAGATACTTTTATCCTTTTGGTGCCTCTGTATCCATACTACGCTATATTAAGTCCACACCTGGCGGAGAGGTGTTACCCCCTTTTTTCCTCATCTACGAAGAGCAACTTCTTAATCTTGAGTGGGGTCAGGTCTAATCTCCCCACCTGCCTATACAATGGTTGCCTTTGAGGTAACCCTGCTTTATGAGTATAGCTTATTACTCTATCATACTTCATTTCAACGACCAGTACATACTACACTATATCTTGGTGTCCCTACTCTGTGTAATGTTTAGTCAGAAACACAGTCACCGGTGTGCTCCTTAGAACTGGAAGGCAGTGCTCTCTTTCTTTTGCTCCTTACAATAATGGACATAGGAAGATCTCGAGGGCCACATAAAATGGCAAGGAGTGCCACATTTGGCCCGCGGGCCGTGTGTTAGTCACCTGTGCATTAAGCAATGATGTAGTGGATTGCTGACCACCTACTTATTATTCAGCCTTACCTGATCAGCAGCTCTTGCCGTTACCACTGGTTCTCCTCCTGTGCCCGGGTAAGTTCCCAAATTTAGCTGCTTTCCAAAGTCTTGAGATTCATCCATGCCCCTTCCTGACCAACGGCTGTTGCATAGACTCGCAGCAGGAACGACATTTGCGATCAAGCAAAATGTCATCACGATCACATCCCCCCTCCATTTTTTTTTATACAGCTGATCCCCTTGCCTTTTGGGATTAGCAAGCTTTTGTAAACAGCCTGCAAAAAGCAAAAAATCTGGTGCAAGGTGAAATAGACCTTATTCTGCTCGGTTGGCTTTGTTTCAGCCACTTTTTGAGCTCTGCGATTACGAAGGCGTTAGACCGTATTCTTTAGATCCGCGCCTTGCTTTGACATATATTATGCGCATTTCACATAAGATTTCAGACTACATAATTTGTTAAACCATCAAGGCTCTGACAGGCTAAACGTCCAACTCCCTCTACTTGTTCCGCTCGCGAATGTGCGGTAAACTATGTATTATGAAAACAGGCGTCGACATCTCGTTGCATAATGTACCTTTGGCAAACAATCTGTTTCTTCAGCTAATAACAAGGGGCGGTTGAACCGTGCGGCATAGCAGCTCGGCGTTCTACTTTTCCTATTAATCATAATCCATAGTACGTCTTCCACACACACAGACTCAAATTGCTTGATTATAGAATTCGGTGTTAATATAATTGTCCCCTCCCCACATTCCCCCCTCCTTTTTTTCTTCAAACTCCCCTTTTCTTATTGTTAAAGTTCTTTTTCGAAAGAACAGCCTATTTTATTGTTGGATCGAAGGTAAACTGGATCCAGAAATTACAGTCATTTTGCCATTAAAGGTTTTGATTGCAGAAATATAGATGCATTCACCATGTAAATGACATCGGGGGCCGCCTGAAAAGAGCCACTTCTGCTATTAAACCTTTAAGAGAAAAGACAGGAAGGGGAAAGAATGGAAGATGAAATACCCCACTCGCATTTTCTGATGGAAGAGAACTGTTTATCGGCAAAAGGCAGAACAAATGGAATGTAATATTAAACTGGTAATGTGCGGTTTTTAATATAACAGCGGGACGCAAAGAAGGACTTGTTATTGAGTTAGGGAGCCCTGAGCCTCACGTCGGAGACAAACCGCCGCAGTTATTCTGTGTTCATTGTATTGTTTATCTGTTGTGCGCCCCATAAAGGCACAACACAGGAAGCTAGGTCCTTTGCTGAGAATGATAGGCTTCCTTCGTTGGAATCGTTCAAGCGTGCTAGACTCGGCGGTGAGTGGGGGTGTAGAACAGTCATTTAAAGAGGAACAAACATACTGTTATTAAGTTACATTAGTTATGTTAATTAAAATAGATAGGTAATATAATCTCTTACCCACCCTGTTTTAAAAGAACAGGCAAATGTTTGATTTCATGAGGGCAGCCATCTTGTTGGTTGAAAGGAGGTTACAGGGAGCATGAGACACAGTTCCAACTGTCCTGTGTGCTGATCACCCCTCCCAGTTGCTAGGCAATGTGAATAACAACATAGGAAATCCGATCATGCTTTGCACAGCATCAGGGAAAAAACACCCGGGCAGGTCTCTTTGATGGGTGGAGCTTAGCTAAAAATGCAGCTAAAAATGATGGTTTGGTAAGAAAAACAAAGTTCTGATGCTGTGAAACTGTTAAAGAAACACCAAGCCTTTTCAGTTCTGCTGAGTAGATTTTTAGTACGGAGGTTCACTTTAAGCTAGAGTGGCAGCTATAGGGCCCAAGAGAAGCGGGGCCAATCTGTCATGTATCAGTTAATTGTCATGGTTACTAGACATGAGCAGTTCTGAAGCAAGGACAATTCATGAAGACCATTTTGTCAGGTGATCGATGAGTGCTTGATCGGATTGGCTGGCCATTATCAGGAAGCAGAAGTAAGGCATGATATACTGTGGTGCAAAGTTCTCAGTTTTGGAATTTTTTTTCCTTCTAATATGAAGTGATGAATCTGAGATGGCTGTTCTTCCATGTGGTTCAAGTTGGAAGAAGCAGCATGTGTCCTTTGCTTTGACATAGCATACGGTGCATACACACGGATAATTACTGTCGCCAACAGAGATTGGAACTCGATCCCTCGGGTCAAAGGGCCTCTGAGGACCAGAGCCGTCCTTTCCCTATTGTGAGATGAGATTACTGTTATTGGCCTACAGTAATCACAGGGTCATGAGCCAATAAAATTGGCTTCTGACTGAGATGTGGAAGCTCTGCTGTCACTGAGGCAGCAGAGCGAGTGGGTGCAGCGACAGAGTGGCGAAAACACAGTGAGTGTGTGGAGGTGATTAGTTGGAATCTATGTCCTGTCAGAGCCATGGTGCCACTAGGACATAGATTCCAACTACAACGGTCCAGAAAAGGTTAAAGGACACCTAAAGTGAGAAGGATATGGAGGCTGTGTGCAGGTGTGAGTACTGGGAGCAATGTCGGGACTGGGTGCAGGTACTTTAAGTCATGTGAGCATGAGTACTGGGTGCCAGCTATGGGGGGGAAGGAGTGGATGTATTGAGTAGAGGTTAGTGTGGGTGCTAAAGGAGGTCACTCTGGGTGTTACTGGGGACAGGAAGGGTGCTGCTGGGGGAGGAAAAAGTCAGTTTAGGTGCTGGGGGTGGAAGGGGTCAGTGTGGGTGCTGGGGGAGGCAGGATCACTGCAGTGCTAATGCTGGGGAGGGAGAGGTCACTGTGGGTGCAAGGCTGAAGGAGAGGTCTCTATGGATGCTGGGGGAGGGAGACTATCTTACCCGCTCCCACACAGTTGTGGGGGTTGGTTACATTAGGATTCTTGTATGGCACCTCTTTACTCCAAAGTGTCCCAGATGGGGAGGAGCTTCATGTGGGTGTGGCTTACTGATGGAAAGGGCAAAGCTTATCACAGCCAAAGGCGGAGCTTCATTTTATCAGCCAAAGGGGCCTTTTTTATGGGATTTTAAAGAGGGGAGGTGCTTGGGCACCCAGAGCCCCAAAGAAAGCCTAATTTGTGGCAAAAAAACAAGATGTTGATCAATTCATTGTGATAAGTAGTAGTAAATGTATTAAAAAGGTGAAAATTGCTCTGGTACAGAAGGTGAAAAAACCCTCAGTAGTGAAGCCGTAAGTAAACCTAAGGTGCCTAGAGTAACTTTCCCAGGGCTTCTTGTAGCCCCTTGTACTTCTTCTGGTGCCTTGCTGATATTCCGTGCCGATCCATTCAGCATCTGTTGGGCCGTGGGCATTTTGCGCTTGCAGTTCAGAAAAATTGGTACTGCGCATGCACCCATTGCCGCCAGCTAAGTGCATGCCACCCTAGCCAGCGACTAGGCAACTTTCAGAGGGTCACTGCTGCTGAATGGATCAGACCGAAACAGCAGCTAAGGACCTGAAGGAATTCAGGGGGCTAGAAGAAGCCGCAGGTAAGTTACACTGGGCACTCAGGGCCAGATTTGTACTTTCCAGCGCCCAAGGCCCGTTACCACCAACTGCAGAATGCTCAAGTCATCAAGAGAGTCTGACCAGCTATACTGTCTGAGAGCTGGAGTTCTAAACTAGAGCGGAGATTCCTGTGAATGTGTGCTGTGCAGGAAACCCTCTTACCGGATCAGAAATTATTTTCTTACATCCCTCGTACTAAACTGAAGCTTGTATGTCCCGGGATCATTAGGAGATAGCACTGTCTCATCTCACACCAGGAAGTAAGGAAGATGCAGGGATGTTCTGTGTGTGCAGCACAGCAGGGCAGCTTCGGACTAGGAGAGATGTTTCACTTTAACATGTGGCCTCTTATCTCTTCCTAAGTCCTGCTGCTCTTCTGCTTTTTCAGAGCCCAAGGCCACTGCCTTTTCGGGCCTTTTCAGAAAACCGGCCCTTAGGCTCATTGAGAGTGCCCTTAGTAATTTAACACTTAAAGTAAAAGTTTGCTTTACTACCTACTAATCCAGATGAAAATCATGCTCCAGCCATAAATGTCACGTAGGTCGTAGTGTGAAAAATGTAACGTGTGTCTGGAATGAGGTTGTGAGTCAGTTCCCGCTGATCATACATTCATATATGCAGCCAGACGGGTCCCACTTTGTCCTCCGCCGTGCAGTCAGATGCCCCATTTGCTAACAACCTCCTTTCTTTATGCTGTAGTTCAAAGGCAGCGCTAATTGAAAATAATGGAGCAAAGCGGGGCCGTTTCTTGCCTATGGCTCATTGTTCGCTTCCGTCTTTTGCTCTTTCACTGTATGAATGAGAAGCCTTCCCTTTTTTTTTAATTTCACATTTTTTTCTGGTAATTCCACTTTTCCCTCCACCGCGATGTTCTGAATAACCCCAGGCTGGCGCGCGTGCTGAGCCCGTCTCTTCGCTCGGCTTTGTTCGCTGTGCCTGCCAGACGTTTGCAGAAGAATGGATTTTTCATTAGTGGGAGGAAAGGGCCCCTGCTTCATTTACTCCATTGTGAGCGCAGAACTTGAGGAATAGTTTGGAAACTTTGTAAGTACGCCGTGTGTGTTTGTGGAGACCTTTCGCCGCGCTTCAAGTGTAAAAGGTGCAAAGGATTCATTCGGAATGTTTATCATAATAGTATTTAATATTGTTATTATGTATTTATATGGCGCCACCGCCGACATCATCCACAGCGCTGTACAGAGTATACTGTCTTCTTCAGCCCTCAGTCGTGTTTCCCTTTATGCATCCAAACAATTTTCACCTCCCATTCATTCGCCTATAACTTTATCACTACTTATCACAATGAACTGATCTATATCTTGTTTTTTCCGCCACCAATTATGCTTTCTTAGGGTGGTACATTTTGCTAAGAGCTACTTTTTTGTAAATGCATTTTAACAGGAAGAATAAGAAAAAAAAACTAAAAAAAATCATTATTTCTCAGTTTTTGGCCATTATAGTGCATTTGTTTTCCGTTTTGCACCCATCACTATTTACAAGCTTATAATTAAAAAAAAAAAAAAATTATTTTTTACATGGATATTTAAATAGTTTAGACCCTTCGGTAAATATTTTCAGGGTTTTTTTTTTATTGTAATGATTTTTTTTTATTAAACATTTTATTTGGGTATTTTTGGGAGGGTGGGATGTAAATAGTATTTTTTGTTAAATGTAGATGTAGTTTTACTATTTGGCCACAAGATGGCAATAATGAGTTTGTTTACATTACGTCACTCTAAGTGTAACATGTAGGGGGGACGTAGGAGGCAGAAAGAGCGAGGCTTCCGAGAAAAGCCATCACTTTTTCTGCCGGGGAAAGGGATCAGTGATCGGGCACCATGTCCCGATTCAATGATTCCCTGGCTAACGAACCGCGGCGCGATCGACCGCGGGAGTGAACATGTGGCCTTTTGGACGTATATTATACGTCCAAAAAGCCAAAGTAGTTAAAGAGACACTGAAATGGAAAAAAAAATATGGTATAATGATTTGTATGTGTAGTACACAGGCGCGGAGCTAGGGGGGGTCGGGGTAGGACAAGTGCCCCGGGGCGCCTGGTCCCCGAGGGCGCCCTCAGCCTGGCTGAGCTGCGGGGTTTTTGGTTTTTTTTGCGGCGGAGGGGAAGGGGGCCAGCGCAGAGAAGAGGGAGAGCTGTGCGGACGGTGGGGAAGGGGGGCCATCTCCCCCCTCCTTCCCTCACCTTAGGTGCTCTCCCTCCCTCGCTGTCCCCTCCAATGTCCTCCGGGTGGCTGGCCTGGCAGCGGCGGGCGGAACTCACCTCCGTCTCGCTCCAGCGCCGGCCGGAAGTTCGGGTGCGCAGCCGCTGCTCTGGTCTGGATCAGACCAGAGTAGTGGCAGATCCATCCGGCGCTGCGACGAGACGGAGGTAAGTTCCGCCCGCCGCTGCCAGCCTGAGCCACCCGGACATTGGAGGGGAGAGCGAGGAAGGGAGAGCAGCTCTTCTCTGCGCTGCTCCCCTCCTGCTGGGGAGGGGGACACCTGACCTGGCTACCTACTCTGGGCACATATACCCCTAACTACATATACTGGGCATATACCCCTGGCCAGAGCCGGGACAAGGTCCTCCAGCACCCAAGGCTGAGACACCAAAGTGCGCCCCTCCATCCTTGCCACCCCAGCCATCACACACTGATTGCTATTAGACTAAGAGGCGCCACAGGGCCCACAACCTCCCCAACACCTTAATCTCTAGTTATCTGGCTTGCAGTCACTGCCATGTATCCCCTTTTCTTATTTCTTTCTGCTTCAAACACAATTAGGAATGACAGCTGAATGAATTCTGCGCCCCCTCCTACACTGCGCCCTGAGGCTGGAGCCTCTCCAGCCTATGCCTCGGCCCGGCCCTGCCCCTGGCTACCTACTCTGGGCTCATATACCCCTGGCTACCTACTCTGGACACATATACCCCTGCCTACATATACTGGGCATATACCCCTGGCTACCTACTCTGGGCACATATACCCCTGGCTACCTACTCTGGACACATATACCCCTGGCTACCTACTCTGGGCACATATACCCCTGCCTACATATACTGGGCATATACCCCTGGCTACCTACTCTGGGCACATATACCCCTGGCTACCTACTCTGGGCACATATACCCCTGGCTACCTACTCTGGGCACATATACCCCTGCCTACATATACTGGGCATATACCCCTGGCTACCTACTCTGGGCACATATACCCCTGGCTACCTACTCTGGGCACATATACCCCTGCCTACATATACTGGGCATATACCCCTGGCTACCTACTCTGGGCACATATACCCCTGGCTACCTACTCTGGGCACATATACCCCTGGCTACCTACTCTGGGCACATATACCCATGCCTATATATACTGGGCATATACCCCTGGCTACCTACTCTGGGCACATATACCCCTGGCTACCTACTCTGGGCACATATACCCCTGGCTACCTACTCTGGGCACATATACCCCTGCCTACATATACTGGGCATATACCCCTGGCTACCTACTCTGGGCACATATACCCCTGGCTACCTACTCTGGGCACATATACCCCTGCCTACATATACTGGGCATATACCCCTGGCTACCTACTCTGGGCACATATACCCCTGGCTACCTACTCTGGGCACATATACCCCTGCCTACATATACTGGGCATATACCCCTGGCTACCTACTCTGGGCACATATACCCCTGGCTACCTACTCTGGGCACATATACCCCTGCCTACATATACTGGGCATATACCCCTGGCTACCTACTCTGGGCACATATACCCCTGGCTACCTACTCTGGGCACATATACCCCTGCCTACATATACTGGGCATATACCCCTGGCTACCTACTCTGGGCACATATACCCCTGGCTACCTACTCAGGGCACATATACCCCTGGCTACCTACTCTGGGCACATATACCCCTGCCTACATATACTGGGCACATATACTCCTAACTACATATACTGGGCATATACCCCTGGCTACCTACTCTGGGCACATATACCCCTGGCTACCTACTCTGGGCACATATACCCCTGCCTACATATACTGGGCACATATACCCCTAACTACATATACTGGGTACATATACCCCTGGCTACATATACTGGGCATTTATACCCCTGGCTACATATACTGGGCACATATACCTCTGGCTACATATACTGGGGACACATACCCCTGCCTACATATACTGGGCACATATACCCCTGGCTACCTGTTCTGTGGACATCTCTACCCCTGGCTACCTGTTCTGGGGACATCTATACTGCTGGCCACCTATTCTGGGGACACCTATAGACCTGGGGCTACCTATTTTTGGGCAAGCACTGCTGTCAGATTGAGTGTATTTTGGGGAACTGCTGCCAGGTGAGAGGTGTCTACCATATTAAGGGGACATTCTGCCTATTTATGTGAAATGCTGTCTATTTATGTGCCTCATGACTGCTGAATTTGTCTTGTTGGGGGCCTCATGGTTACTGAATTTGTCTTGTTGGGGGCCTCATGATTTGTTGGGGGCCTCAAGATCGCTGAATTTGTCTTGTTAGGGGCCTCATGATTGCTGAATTTGTCTTGTTAGGGGCCTCATGATTGCTGAATTTGTCTTGTTGGGGGCCTCAGGATTGCTAAATTTGTCTTGTTGGGGGCCTCATGTTTGCTCATGATTGCGGAATTTGTCTTGATGGGGGGGGGGGGGGTGGCTCATGATTGCTGAATTTGTCTTGGAACATGCTGGAAGGTACATACTGAGGGAGGGTGGGTGAGCGTGAGCCTGCTAACCTCCATGTACATTTGAAGGGGCGTGACCAAATGTGGAGTACCCATAACCACGCCCACATTTGGTCACGACACTTCACCTTAGGGGGCGCATTAATAGTCTTTGTCCCCGGGCGCTGAAAACCCTAGCTACGCCTCTGGTAGTACAGCTAAGAAATAAAACATTAGGAACAGAGACTATATTTTTTTCAGTACAGGAAGAGTTAAGAAACTCCAGTTATTATCTATGCAAAAGAGCTCCATGACTTTCAAAGTCGCAGAGAGCTCTGTCTTCTGAAGCTTGTTATCTCAACTGTCAGTATTTTCTTTTTCTCTGCAGAGGACAGGTCAAAAGTTCACAGGCCTGCTCTGTAAAAATCATAAAGAATGCTGAGTATTCTATAAACTGCAAATATTAGAGAATGATGCAATGTTATAAAAAACACTATCTAACTGAAAATAAAAATATGAGAATATTTTCTTTGCTACTAATGTACTAGTAATTATCCGTACTACACAACCAATTCATTATATCATAATTTTTTCCGCTTCAGTGTCTCTTTAACTGTCCTTCAGGGAAGTCTAATCCCTACCATGGTTACATGGTATGACTATGTTGTATATCATGTAGTGCAGTGGTTCCCAACCTTTTCCAGGTTGTGACACATCACAAAAAACATTCAGATATCCGTGACACGTCACATCATGCCAAACATTCCGATATACATGACACGTCCCGTATGATAGAAAAGAGGGACTCAGTAACAATCTGATGATGCTGCAGGCACAATGAGGGGCTCAGTAACAATCTGCTGATTTTGCAGGCACAATGAGGGGCTCAGTAACAATCTGCTGATGCTGCAGGCACAATGAGGGGCTCAGCAACAATCTGCTGATGCTGCAGGAACAATGAGGGGCTCAGTAAAAATCTGCTGATCCTGCAGGCACAGTGAGGGGCTCAGTAACAATCTGATAATGCTGCAGGCACAATGAGGGGCTCAGTAACAATCTGCTGATGCTGCAGGCACAATAAGGGGCTCAGTGAC